>NW_009646500.1:1300619-1387003 GCF_000708025.1 Charadrius vociferus
CTTTATCTTGCAACCATACTAGAGAGAAAGCATGTAATCTTGTAACAAAGCCTACAGGAGCTGCTAAAAGTCTGTCTTTATCAGAAGATTTATTTGACAACTGGTAATAAGGAGAGTTACATTTATATTTTGTTATTTTATTATGCAAACATATGCTATATGTAATAAATATATTACCTTTCATCATTTTAACGGGGCTGTTTAAAAGGAGAAAATAAAATTGAGGAGCAAGTATTTAATGGGCCTGTTTTTATCAGTGCATTTTATCTAATAGTTTACAATAATTTATATGACATTATGTGTCAGTAATTGGCATGGTATTTTAAAGAAAGACTTTACATCTGGCATAGGCTGCGCTGAGTACTGGAGTTTAATGTCAAGATAGATGCAATAAAACAGAGAAAACTAAAAGGAGCCTTTCCCCCCCTCTAATAAATCCAGATGGAGAGTCCTGTTTTTGTTCCAGTGACATCAGAGCACTGGACTGATACCAAGTCATTCTGAAAAATGCCTTTAAGAAACATCTCTCCACTCTCTGCAGACATGAGATGCAAGAATACAACTTATAAGAATGCATTTTAGTACAGCAAACCAAAGAATTAAGGAATTAAACATTTTCCCGCAAACTAGAATCAGAAGAGCTTACGTTGTTATTTGATTTATGGGCATGAACTGAAATTTCCTACAAAACAAGCCATTGTGTCTACTTTTACAAGCTAACGAGCGGCGTGTGACTGTTTCTTCTATTTCTTAAGGCATATAAAAAGTCCCATTTAAAATTCTTCGTTTATTGCATGTCACATTACATTCCATATGTGCTTATGCTGGGCTGTATCATATCAAGTTGACTTCTAACTACAACATAAAACAGAGCAAGACAATAGGCTAATACCAACTTCTCCCTTTAGTTACATGCTTTCCCACTAGACGTAAGAGTTAGTTTAATTTCATCTATGTCAGGAGAACACCTTTGGGGGCATTTGTTAAGAGAGTTAGGCTATACTCACACAGCTTCTACTGTCTTCAACACAAGGGCCGATAGAGGTACCAGCCCTGGTGCTCATGACCACTCTCTGCTGGAAGTTATCAACCCCTCATTTTCACATGCAGTTTGCTTCCTAATCCATTCTAACCAAATGAGCTGAGTTAGCAAAGACTTGTTGATTAAACTAATTCGTTTGATTTTTTCTGAAACACTTTATAGGACTTTCAAAAATGCGGTGCAGCAGAAAACGGTGACTTCCCAAAGGGGAAGAGGGGCAGAGCTGCCTTGGGGAGGTGGTGTGCTAATGCAGCTGTAGGCGCTGAAGGAAGAAGGGATCTAAGAGATTGTGAATGCCCATTAGGTGCACAAGTGCTTCAGAAATCCTACCACATGCATGTTTGCATAAATTAACACTGTTAAACATTTGTGTTCTGATGCAAATACTTCCTTCAATGGGAATATGGTTAGATGTTTAAATATTTTTGTGAAGAGCCATGAAGGTTCCTTGACAGACAAAATACATTGAAGAAAGAATCCAGAATTCTATGCTGTTTTCCAAAGTCCATCATATAAGGTGATAACACAGTACAAACACTATTTGTTTTAATAGTTGTCCTTAAACTTTCTTTTTTTAAATAAAGGAAAATAAAACCCTCAAACCCTATGAGACTAGCCAATATGTGTAAAAATTTCCATAACCACATTGTTTTTTCTTTTTTTGTTATTATCCAACTGGCTGTTGCAGTAGGGAATGGGGGGACCTTGTTTGATTTTTTTAAGAAAGTGTTTGTGTGTGTGCAGGTAAATATTTTTATTACTACAGGCCCTGCTCCCCATTTCACGATAAGATATTCCTTGTGCATACCTCCATGGACATGCCTTTGAAATTGCAATGAGCTGACAACAAAAACTAACATGAATCAACCGCATTTTAAATCCACCTCTACTGAATGTAGAAGTTATAGCCAATGTAAGGGGATTCATATATTGCGGCATAAGTTCACTGTTTCACACTGCTGGATGGCTTGCCTCACTTTTTTTCCCCCCATAAAATGTCTGTGTCAATTTTCAGTTCAAAAGAAACCACACTATTAGGATTCTTTTCAGCTTGTCTTTATTTTTAGTTTTAGACTAACTAATGCCTTGTTACACAGAAAAACGAATTCCAGACATGAATTTTGTGCACACATGTTTTTCTTATTTTCTGTTCATATTTGCTCTTTCTAGTAATAACCATTTTTTTCTTTTTAGAGGTTCATCAGTTCACAGGAGATTTTAAGATGTTAAAGATGGGATGATGCTTAGAAAGTTTATATACAAAGATGTCTGCTTCCCTACAGGATCTTGTTGGAATAGTCCCCCAAATGGCTGTCACTATTACAGTGAGAGTAGTAAGAATAATGACAACCATATTTCTAGTGGTACTTTATTACAATTTTGAAGGATAATCATCCTGTAATAAATGTGGCTCATCAATACAGCTACTGTGAAGACCAAAAATGATCTTGCAAGATCTGGAAAAATGTAGGGCCTGGATTCTGTTTTGTTCCTCCTTTCAAAAAGAAATAAATTTGAAAAAAAATATTTTCAATTTTTTTCTCTGTCTCTGGCACACCCATAATATTATATTTTGTATTTTTTTGTAGTTTGGGCAATCAAAATTAAATTAACATTTAAAAAAAGGTCATTCCTTCATAACTCAAGCCAACGCCAGAATACTTACTATTTTTCCTAGCCTAAAAAGTTCACTGAATTCTTCCCATTCCAACTTCTTCCTAACAAGAATGGAATTAACCAAAAATGTCCAAAGAACTGAGAATCTCAAGCTGTGAGTAGCTCAAGAAAGAATTCTTCAAACGGGATGAGTGAGCTTAAATGTCATTGAAACATATGGTGAAACAGTTTTCATGATGCGCCTGATTCCAAACCCATTAAGGGGAGCTGTTCCACTGACTTCATTGGGTTTGAATCAGGCCCTATAAAAGGTGCTTTAAAAATGCTTTTAAAATCAATGCCAACTGGTGGGGGCTCCTTTCCAAATGAATGTGATCTGGTTTGTCCAAGAAAGATAATTTATACTCGATCAGATGCCCAGTTTCACACATTTGAGTATTCCTATGGACATTCTGGGTTAGACCTTCAGCTGGCATGTATCAGCGTAATTCCATTAAGGTCTATATGTCTGTGACAATTTACAGCTGGACCATACTTTTGGAACCCATGTTCTAAATCTTTGGAGATTTTCTCATCACGCCTCACTGCATTTTTCTTGTTTGGGTTTTCAAGTATCGGTTGAAGCAAAACACCATGTCCAGGAAAACAGCTTGAACGGAACTCCTTTCTATGTGTGAAGAAAGACAATGGAAATTACTTGAGAGGCACTGCACATGGAAAAAAAAAATCAGGAGAAATCTGGATATCCAATTTTCTGCAGTAAAATTCTTCTTCCATGCAAGAGAGACTGTTAATAACCTTGAGGCAGCAGCCTTTTTTGTGTATACATTGACAAAAATATCAGCCCTTCTCTTCTGATTAGTTTCACCAGGACAGATCTCTGACAGGAACAGAGTCAGTCAACAGTGTGTGAACCTCACATGAAGATCAGATTGTTGCAACAAGAGATAAAATCCTTGTATTGCAGAACACAACTTTGCTTGCCTCAAGTAGGTGCGTTTCTGTTTTGTTTGTTTTTTTTTTCCTTTTAATTTAATGCAGCATTAATCAAAACATTGACATACTATAAAAAAACAAGAAACATTCCTTTTCTCTTTTCCAATTTAAAAATATGTCTAGACAAGAAATCAAAGCAATTTGTAACTTTTGGAAGCCAGTTCTTAACTTGTTCTAAGAAGAAGTATTCTCATAAATACACATCTGCTTCATTCTTTACAAGTTAGGAAGCAAAGGAATAGTAAAGAGATCATGAGTTTGAAACCAAACAAAAATTCCTGCTTTCTTACTTATTTAAAGTTCAAGTGTTAAAATTGGCTCAAACAAAAAGCATGTTGCCATTGCTTATTACAGTTTCATATAAAAATATAGAGGAGGGATGGAGATGGTACAGTTATAGGATTTGTCACGTCTACTGATGTCACCAAATTGAATGAGGTTTGGCAGAAAGCCCTTCGTGTTTGATAAATACCAGATTTAGAATTAATTCAACAGGAGGATGCAAGTCTTACAAAATCAACACTCTTCAGGTACACATGATAAATTGCCTTCAGCATTAGAAGTTTAAAATGCATTTGCTGAAAATCCACTTTGAGACAGGTTGAGAAAACTTGTGAGCAAATTGTACGTGTTTGACTATCACTCAGGCAAAAAGGTGCTTCACTTCTTTTGATAAATGCATATGAATATATTTTCTCTCCTACTGGCATAATATTAAGTATGTTAAGTCGATCACTTTTGAGTTAGTTATTTACAGACCTTTAGTTTTCTGTCTAGAACAAACTATTACAGCAATCTATGTGTATTTTAAGCATCAGAAAATGTAATTATGACACAGATAAGGGTTTTCATTAAAGCAGTTTGCTTAAACAACATGGAGAAGTTGTAAGTGTTGGGATGTATTTGTATTTCAGTGAATTATTTGCAATCCTATGAATTATTTCCAAGTGAGAAATTACACAGAAAATAACTTTAAACTATAAGCTTACAAAATATTTTAAAATAAAAAATACTGCAATAAAAAATAAAACACACTTTCTGGGAGTCACAGTATATGTAATGTCCCCTGCCACTCTGCACAATCACCCTTCTCATCCCCTCAGACAGCTGTTTAGTCCTATACCCACTGCTCCAAGAAAGATATCTGCTTTCCCCTCCACAGGTGAAGAAATGTTGTAGGTTAGGCTTACCTAGCATTTAATATCATACTTCATGGCATATTAGTCCTTCAACGGGGAGGACGAGAATTTGTACAGAAAGTGCGGAGTGCACACACACAAAGAAAGAAAAAAGGGAGTAAGTGGATTTAGAAAAGGAGGTTTTGGGAATGACTATATGGCAGACCTGAAGGGACCACAACTACCCCATCAACACTGGGCAAGGAGACACCTCCTCCCATACAAAGCGATGGGATCACAGTGACCCTGGTCAGGACAGGCCAGCAAAAAAGCTGTCAGTGCAAGTGAGATAAGGCAGCAGGGCAAACTCACAGTATTATGGTAGATGATGTTGTCCAAGCAGGCTCCTAATGTGTTAGGCATTTTCAGTAGGCTTTGGACAAGTAGTATAATTGTGTCTTACAGTACTCTGTTTTCCATTCAGTAAATTTGTTTCTAGATTGCTTTCCAAACGCAGAAACTTTCATTAGTATTGTCACTGCTTGTGTCTACAAGGGTGTGACCTACACCTCCTAAGATCACCGTTGTCAAGCAGGGTAAGTTTCTGTAGTAGTCTCATTTTCCTCAGTTCCCTTATTTGTAAGGGAATTGTGGTATTTCAATTTATTATTCACTTAGTGTCATAGTAATTGTGTTTCTTCCATTAACCTTCTCCAAACATTGCATACTGCGTCTGACAATACACTCCAGTGTGTCCCAACTTACACATGTGATCAATGCTTCCATTTTAAAGGGGCCTCCACTGAAATCAGAAGTTACTGCTAGCTCAATCCTTATTATTAAATACAGTTTTAAAATAAAACTTTGACCAGTAGCTGCCTCTAATCTGCACATGGTTTTTCATTTGGAAAAACTTTACTCTTTTTTAGAATTGTTCTCTACACTGTTAAAAATGGTTCTGAGCAGCTAAATGAGGAGAGAAAATCACAAAACACTGAAGAGAAGAACACTGAAGGCAGACAGAGATAAACTCTGGAAACTTTCTGGAAGCAAATCTGGGAACTCATGAAGGTATGTGAGGCAGGTGAAGAGCTGAAAAAAACTGTGGTCCTTTGTTTGCTTTGCTGTTTTTGTTGGGGTTTTTTTATTTGTTTGTTTGGTTTTGATTTGTGTTTATTTTTTTTTTTCCTACATATGTTTTCCAGCATGAATCTTGTTCATGCACAAGGCATCTGAGGGCTAGAAGTAGGAATTCACTCCAGCTCACTGCCTAGCCTTCCAGGGACCTAGATTGTGACTTCCCAGAACTCAAATTTGACACAGGTAAGATAATTTTAGGTGTAGATATACAATGAAACAAGGTGTGTTGGAGAGTTCCACAGCGAGATGACCATACCAATGGTCATGGACCACTGAGATGTCCGTACTAATGCAACCATTGTCACTCAGCCCCATGGACCTGATTTTCAATCTGGCAGTTCCTTTATGTACTTTCACAGTTGCACTAACAAATATACCTTCCCATACCCAGCAGTGCAAACACTTGCACCCACACTTGACCTGTTTCTCAACACCACCAGCACGCAAGCGGGAGATCTGGCATTCAAACATTCACTACGATAATTCGCACACATAATACCACATGTTTGCGCAGGTGTTGGAGTCAGTCAAATCTGTAGCCATATGCACATGAAGGAACAGTTTTGTACACACATAGCTTCAAAGGCCAAGAAAAGACTTGGCTTCAAACATAGTCCTTACTACTTCAGCACTAACATAATTTCATTTACTTACATAAACTTAATTGATGGCATAGCCTGGGAATGGAAAGACATAAAACAATTGCAAAATATTTTAAAAGGTCTTATAATGCATGCTGGCTAGAAACAGTAATGTGCATTTTGTATTACAAAGCAGTCTGCTTTTTTTCATCTCTCTATACACTTTGGGACTAAATAAACTCATAAGTCCATTATATGTACTTATAACAGCCCACTTAAAACAGTGAACAAAATCACTCTGAAGTTGAGACAAGTCAAGACACTGCTCATCTCTTACAGATTTACCTAGTATGGACTACTTTATGAACACTGGTTACTGTGTATGTCTTCTTAACTCTACTTAGTAACAAGTAATATTGTTTATAATAATAACATTTTTGGTCTACGGATGAACCTTCTTGAAAGGAAATAATATTTTTCAGCACTGTAAATGACATCTTAATAGAAGTTAGTTATCAAAGACAATTTTTGTTCCAGCCACACGTCTGCCTTCTTGTAAATAACAGCCCCACCAAACCCAAACTCTACATCTAAATAGCTTTGCATTTCTTTAGCAAATGGAGATGAGGGGCTAGATGAAAATGGAATGTAGATCTTGATATCAATGTCATAGTTTTCCTTTATCTCTACTTCAAAAAGTTTTCCCTGCATTTATGTAACCAGTTGGCAGGTACTAACCCATGTGGAAGGTGTACTCCTGCCAAACCAAATGACCCAAAAAGGTCTCAGCTCTACTCTCCCACTGCGTGTTCAACTTCAGTGTAGCTCGAGTGATTTTCAGGAGAAACTTTACTGCAGGACGGGGAACAGTCCCACTATAAGTGATCACCTTACACACTTAGGTGTGTATTTGGAAAGAAAGATGTATGCAAGCATGTATATGTGTGTATATGCATTTCATGTGCACGTGCATGTGCTTCTGTGAGAAGCTGTTAGAAACTTCCCTTATGTCTGAGAGAGCCAATACCAGCTGACTCCAAGACAGACCCGCTGCTGCCACACATGCACAGAGAAATGCAAAAATTGGAGGTAGTGGGAAACAAAAGAGAGGACAGGGGCACTGGTGAGCTGTTTGTTGCTTGCTAGGTACTGTACAACTTGTAATTAGAAAGAAGGGAAAGGATGAGAAACCTACATGTCAGGAAGAGGCAAGTCTATATGACTGTGCTGATTATAGATAAAAAACTTTTTAATGAACAAGCTTTTATTACTATAGGGGACTTTTATCCCTATATATAGGTTAAGGAAAAAAATCCTACTTTGCTCAGTAGTCAAGGAGTGATGACAAGAAGATACTGTTTCAGAGTTAATCTTAATCAAGTAGGAAGGCCTTTACAGAAAAGAAACACATGAGAAATATTCTCAGATATAAAGATTAGTGCATTTAAATTAAATGAATGGACAAACAAAAGTAGGTCTACAACATTTTATTTTTTTTTAGTCAAATTTGAAACATTTAAGGACTAATTAGTTAAGAGGCAGGAGAATTTAGGGACGAATTCAATAGACATTCCTTTAAATAAGAGAGAGACACAGATACACACACAAATCTGTAAGTTGCCTCCAGACTGAGAAAAATCTTTTAAGAGAAGGCTCCACATCCTCACAACCAAATAAAAAAATGAAACGATCATTTGGGAAAAAGAAAAGACTTGGCACAGAGGAAATGCAACAACAAAAATAATTAGTTGGTATATAGAACATCAAAATCAATTTAAAGAAAACTTTGTCCATAAACAAAAAGAACAAAGAAAGCACAAATGAGGTCCTGCATACAAAGAGGCTGGTGCTGAGACTAAAGCTAATCTACAGATGGCCTCTGTGATACTTTGCTTTCAGTTTCAAAAAGAGCAAATATAATTAGTCCATGGGTTCCCTTCAAATAAATAAGCAAAACTATATCAAAAAATCTCATTTGTACTATCTACCCAAAGGCCAGACAAGCCACTTTCTCAACACACAGAAGGACTATGACTATGCAGTATAGCTTTCTATGTAACAAATCAGATTATCAAGACTCAGTTTAAATGATCTGAAATCCTTCAGCAAAATCTGTGAATGAGGACTGAATTTCAATGCAGGTAACACTGGAAAGGACTGAAGAAAACATGTTCAGGTCTTATAGGTAAAAAAGAAGAAGAAAGACCTGAGAATTACAGCACAGGGCCTGAGAATATCAGCCTAATGATAGTAACTAGCAAGATACTGAAACACGTAATTAAACAATCAATTTGTAAATGCTTAAAGATGAGGGCAAACAGCAGACTTAAATTTGTCAAGAGCGTATCACGTTAGATTAGTTTAATTTCCTTCTTTGAAAGGGAGCGACTCATCAGATTAAGAAGTTAGAGACATGAGATACCTTGACTTTAGCAAGGCATTTTGCACTACCTTTTGATATCCTATGAGGAAATATGAAACATATGGCCTAAAATAAATTACTACAAGATATGGGTAAAGCTGATCTAAGAAAGTACTTAAAGATAATCATCAGTTATTCAAGGCAAACTAGGAAGCTACCCCAGAGGAGGATGAAGAGTACATGTATGAAAATAGTTTTGTGGAGACCAATGTGATATGAAAATTTTATAGTAATACAACAAAGAATTTTGACAACGGGGAAAACGCTGAAACATTTTGTGTTATCACTTTCTAGATTAAATATTCTGCTTAAGAAATGCTGAAATAGTTTCATTAACATTTTCTGAAATCACTTTCACATTTGAAAAATTAGTATAAATATATCTTAAAAGATTATAAACAATTAAAGAATCTAAACCAAAGCAAATCATGTCATGCTGTATTTCTATCATCTAAACAAAAATATTTTCTCCCATACTTTAAAACATAAATAAATTGGAGAGGATTCCAATGTTTTTATAACAAGGCTGATGGTCAGTTAGTTTCATATTCCCAAGAAAAACAGAAGAAATAATCAGCTTAACTTTTAGTGAGTAAGAGTTGGATTAAATAGTAACCAGCCCTTTGTAACTATACAGAGAGCCAAGCACTGGAACAAGACAGCTAAAAATGTCATTGGTGTTTTCTGAAAGATAGATCAGAAAACAAACAGCAAATGTGTACGCTCTGTCTGTGTCATTTTGCCTTTAAATGAAAGCACGAATTAGATAACATCTTGATATCCTCCTGTCCAACATTGTATCCTTACTTAGTCTTTAGCTTCCTTAACAGTGAATGCAGTGGTGTCAAAGCGCTATGCTCTCCAGGGATATCAGGCGTAGCAGGTAGGCTTCATGATATTGAATGTACATCCTTTGTGGCAAGATCATCATTTGCATTTTAGCTGCTTAAAAATGCTATAGAAATCTGGTGCAATATAAATGTTTAAAATTAATCAAGTCCTGTTAGTTACAGAGATGGAAGTGTCCAATGTGGGTCTCTTGACAGGGTAGAAAGCAAAAAAACCAAGCTCCTGTGAGACCTCGTGTAGTTAGATGTTAAAAAAGTTTTTCTGGTGAACAATGTTGACTTTCTCTCTGCACACTAGTAGTCTCTTCTGTAACTATCCATAGCATAAAACGAAACCCTGCGATAACTGAGAACTTGATGTGGACCTGTTGGAGCGGGTCCACAGGAGGGCCACGAAGATGATCAGAGGGCTGGAGCACCTCTTCTATGAGGACAGGCTGAGACAGTTGGAGTTCAGCCTGCAGAAGAGAAGACTCTGGGGAGACCTTATAGCAGCCTTCCAGTATATGAAGGGGGCCTACAAGGAAGCTGGAGAGGGACTGTTTACAAGGTCATGTAGTGATAGGATGAGGGGTAATGGTTTCAAACTGAAAGAGGGTAGATTTACAATAGATACTGTGGAAGTCTATACTTCTACATAGAGGAAAAGCCCTCTTTCTTCCTTAGAAAAGAAAAATTGTCTACCACCATTGCTTGCCTTCAGTTGCCTCTGTCTCGTCCCATTTGTCAAATTCCAAAAAGTATTTGACTGAATGAGATCAAGAAGAAATTAGGGGGAGCCATATTATGTGTCTGACTAACTTGGCAATGAGTTTGCAGCTAATTGAGATATTTCACTGGCTAAGATGCCCTGGCCTCTTGCCCAGTCATCAGACCCCTTGGAATAAGCAGTAAGATCATTAGTGTTCAAGTTTAATACTAGCTGACCTTTGAACCCCGCTTTTTCTGAGACTGAAAAGAATTGTCTAGTTCCTGTACCATGGGAGAGTGACACTTCAGTTCTGCTATTTTTCATTCTCTTGCCTTTTGCCATGCACTGCTTCTTTTTCTTTTTTTTTTTTTTTTCTGTGGGTTTTTTTGTTTTTTTTTCACAGATGACTGACTGACCTGTAAATGGTGATTAAATAATTTCTTTAACAACTTCAGTGGATTTCTGGGCTTACTTACTACCTTCATGTAGGTACCGAGGGTTTCCCAAACCTAAACCCCCTAAGATCTACTATCACTTTTTTTCTTTTCTTGGTCTTAGATATAAGTTGGGGATATAAAATTCAACCTAATATGCATATACAAGTCATATGTGTGGATCTACATTCCACTGTCTATGATTATATTCCTTTAGTCTTTTTTTCCCCTGTATGTCTACCAAGAATACTTTCCAGTATTTGGTTCTTCCTCCTTGTTAACTGTATGTACTGTTCAGAGATTCTCATCACAAGGGTATTAGAAAGCACTAAGAAAATCACCAACTTCAATACAGACAAAACGCTGAGCTGATTATTTTAGGTATTTGTTTTTCCTTGCCCTACTGGTTTCATAACCAGGGTTTCTTCTTTGATGACTTTTCCTGCTGACTTAGAAAACCACACTCCTCCTTCACAATTAGATCTGAGCAGTGTGAAGAACAATGTTTTTTGTGTGCTTGTTCTTTTAATGTCTGCTGACATACAAATACCATTTTCCTCCTTCCATAGAGAATCCTGTGCTAAGGAATTCAGCGCACATTCTCTACAGTCTGAAGTAGAGACATAGGGTAGTTACATTTTTTTAGCTCACAGCCAGACTTCATGCTATCTCTGCCTTGTGCAGTACTTCAATCAGCAGAGCCTTCCTGGTTAGCTCAGGGTTAGGAACTTTAGTTGTCTCCAGAGTGACATTCACAGTCTCATTTTCATTGGCAAATAGGAGATCACACTTTTTTTTTTTTTTGTCCAACTCAATGACTCTTGAATGCTTGTTTCTGCATAATAGGTGAGATTCAACAGGACACTCAATTTGAGTTGTATTTGAGCCTTTATGGTTAACATGGCTTTTGACACCCAGACCATCTTCTTAAGGGTTACTGGCCTTTCCATGAGATTATTGCATAGACACGGCAGGTAACATCATTGTTGTCTTCTGACATGCTTATGTGAAGTGATAGTAGCAATGGTATCTGTAGGAAGCCTTCTCTGCAACATGATGTTGGATTATGTCCTACAAGGGACGTGACAGAGGAGCACGTAGTTTATAGATACTCATCAAGCTTGGGAGCTGAGTTGCTAATCTCTGCCTGTCAACACTGGAACGTTATTGGCATCTGCAGGGACAAAATCTCTAATACTATTCTCTTGAGGAACATTAAAGTTAAACAGGGAAGTGACAAAAGTGGTTAAGAGCCACCTACATATACTTCTTTATGACCCACTTAATGTTATGACCCACCTGTGTTGCCTCTGGCCCTTGGTAGCTAAAGACAATATCAGACTACAGACTTCCAAGAAAGGGAGTGGTTCCTTACAGTATTTGCAGATTACTTGATATGTACCCTCAGAAAATTCATGGTTTGTATCAAACTGGGGGAAATGGTCAATGCACAGGAGGGCAGGTCTGCACTTCAGAGAAACCTCAAACACAGTGGAGAAATGGGCTGACAGGAATCTCATGAAGTTCAACAAAGGGAAGTGCAAAGTCCTGCAGCTTAGGAGGAATACCTCATATGACAGCACAGTCTGGGGCAGACAGACTGGAAAGTAACTTTGCAGAAAAGGCCCTGAGGATCCTAGTGGACAAGTTGATCATGAGCCAGCAATGTGCCTTTGTGGCAAAGGCAGCCAAATGCAGTATCATGAGCTGCATTAGGAAGACCATCACCAGCAAGTAAAGGAAAGTGATTCTTCCCCTCTACTAAGCACTCGTAAAACACATCCCTAGTTCTGGGTCCAGTTCTGGGCTCCCCAGTACAAAAGTGACATAGGCATACTGGAAAGAGTCCAGAGAAGAGCTTTAGAGATTTTTAAGGGACTGGATGGAGCATCTGATATTTGAAGAGACATTGAGAGAGGTGGCATTGTTTAGACTGGAGGAGGCTCTGATGGATCTGATCAGTGTGTATGAGTACCTGATGTGGAGCGGTAAAGATGGAGAAGCACTCTTCTCAGTAGTGCCCAATGTAAGGCAAAGAGACAGTTGGCACAAATTAAAATACAAGAAATTCCATTTAACCATAAGAAAAAAACTTCATTACTATACAGATGATCAAACACTAGAACAGGTTGCCAAGAAAGGTTACAGCACCTCTATCCTAGGAGTTATTCAAACCCTGACCTGACATGGCCTGAGAAACCTGTTCTAAGTGACCTTGCAAGATACAGAGAAGAAAAAAAGATCTCTGTGAGTGTGGTCACATATTTATTTGAACCGTTGTACAGTGAGGTTCTGGAATCTCCACCGTTGCAAATATTCAAAAGCTGACTGTGTGAATATTCAAAAGCAACCTCATCTAAGTGGCCCTTGCTTTCATTGAGGGATTTGATTAGGTGATTTCACAGGTCCCTTCCAATCAAAATTATTCTATGATTCTGTGTTTTTATGATAGTAGATGACAAAATGTGCATTGCTCTTTGCTTAGAACTTATAGTAGATGGGAAGCAAGATTTACTGGGAGGTCTTAAGTCTTGGACTTATTCCTTTCTATTCTCCCTTTCCATATCTCAGTAAACACACTAAAGCAAGACAGAGAGTAGTTCTTTCTTTGATTTTTGCATAACGTATTTTTTCCCTTTTACAGTTCATGGTGATGTAGCTGGAGGCAGCTTCACTTTAGAATTAACTGTCCCTTGAGAATTAGATTTTTACCTTGTAAGATGGTGTTTCTGGCAGATTCCTTTTCTACCTCTTTTCTTGGCTTTTATCAATAGAAAATGTCAATACTGTCTACTAAAAGGATTCAAGTTGACTTGTTTAAACATGTAAAAGACTGAAGATTCATGGGGAAAAAAATTCATTTGTTCTGTCTTTCATCAAGGAAAGAAATATCCATCATTTCCAACATATCCCACACTATGTTGTCTTGATAACCAGAATATACAACTTTTTGTCATCCAAGGGGTTACTAAAACACTAGATTATACACGTACTGTATTCACTAGGAATGTAAAGTTTCATAAATAAGCTGCAGATGACTTAATATGTCTATATTTAAAGTTCTATCACCCGTGTTGTCAGTAAATATAGCTACATGTGTTCTAATAAAAACTAATAAAGAGTTTTGCACAGCAGCAGTGCCAACAGGCATGGAATCACCTGCATTTCTCCTAGTGAAAACTGTCTTAACTTCCAAAACAGGGTGATGTTGTGCAAATTTCTTCTTGGGGACAGTCCCTTGTGTGTTCTGACTTCAAACAAAGGAAATTGTACAGGGGAAATGCTAGCAGGAAAAGGACAGATTTGTGTCACTGAAGAGTTTAGCATTTTGTGTGCATGAGTGATACCATTTTAATGCAGGGAAGCATTCCTGGGCACACTAAAACTTATCAGTGTAGATTGTTCCTGTCTCCTTGAGTTCACTAGCATCAGGACCAACCTGATGTCCATCTATTTCATTGTAGTAGCAGACACTAAAGAATGTTTCAGTACCTTCTGCTTTACTTTCCTATTTGGAATAAAAAGCCCAGATGAGCTCAGTGTCTGCCCCTTATTGCCTCTACCTAGTGAAAAGCACCGAAAACTTGGATGCATAAAGGATTATTTATTATCTTCATTTTTAGAATCAAAATTTAGTCACATAGGGAGTAACTACTGAAGAAAATGTCAGAAGTTTGAGCACAGACAAGAGATGTCCTGGTATCTGCTGAGATTGAATCAAGATTGTCTGGGTTAAAATAGATTAAGGTAGTACGGAGGGTGCAGAGTAGCCCTGTGGGGCAGACAAGGACTTACTAGTTTCGTGCCTGAACAAGGTATTGTTTTCATAGCACAGCTCCTGTAGAGACACCAACTAGAAGAGATGACAATGCATAGTAGTCCCCAGTGCTCTTAGTTCCAGGAGAGCTTTGTTGTTCTGGAGTAATACTGCATAGCTTCAGAATGAAATAAAAATAGAAGTTGATAATACATAGGCATGTTAAATGATGTTATTTGGGAGCAGGGAGGAAGGGGAAGATTGGTGTAGTAAGAGTTTGCCTGCTTATCAGTCTGGTGGCAGAGCAGCAAGTGCAGAAAAAAGTATGGGCAAGTAAAGAGGTATCAGGTTCTGCTGAGTGATGGAGAAGATGCAATTTCTGCACAAAGAAGAACTTTAGGCGTGCTGGAGTCTTTCATTAAAACCGTAGAGTTGAATGTTTCAAAATACTTGAAAGCACTCACCTCAAAAGCGAAAGATATGTCTTCTACTTCACCTGTTTCAAAGAGGGATTGAGCCATTCTCTGCCTCTCTGACAGCTGAAGCAGGATGAGAAGCACCTGGTTATACTGCAGCGTAACATTTCTACTCCCTTCCGATAAAGCTGTTTCACTGTGTAAAAGTCAACTGCATCAGAGACAGGCTCCAAAATCCAACTTGCTTGAGCACAGGGTAGGAAGATGTAAGGACAAATAGGTTAGATTAGAACACGTCTAAATCTAGTGATGAGCATACTGAATACTAACAAACTCAGGCCGGATTAACGGGCATTTCCTGTCAAGAAACATTCTGTCTGAACTGCTGTACTCACTCCTTAAACTTCCACTGAGATCCGCTTAAAGTAAGTTTATGTCCTACAAAAACTGGAAATAAAGAATTGGTTAGGAAAGAGGACAAGTTTTCTGCGCCAGTTTGTCTTCTCACCGCTGAGTCATGAAGAACTCCTGAGATCTTATTCTTTTCTAAACACCATGGCACAGGCATTTGAAAAAAAAGGGTGCTTTGTTTTATGAATCTTATTTAGCAAAGGTGACTAATTTCACATAACTTTCAACTAGTTAGCAAGGAATGCGTACCTCCAGGCACCAGCTTTCTGGGATGGGATAGATCTGTACTACTTTCTAATGCTGAGGCTTAACTTTAAGGTTTGCGAAAACAATAAAATTACTGTTCTAAAGATCAGGAGGTAAAATCTCTATGGGACTGCATCGGCTCCATCACCTTCCACAACTCAAACCTGACATTTGAAAAAGGCATTTCTTAACCTTGAGATGTTAATGGTTGTAAAAAGAAACACTAATCATGGTGTTAATCAGTGCAGGAAAGTATTAATGAAAAACATGTTGTACTATCCGATATACTCTCCACTATTTAAACCATTTGTTTACATTTTGTGTCTGTCCAGACAATAAAATCAGTTTTCTCCCAATTCTATTTAGCGCTGATTTTTCGCTTCCTGATTCTCACCAGGAAATCAACATTGTTATCTTTGGTTTCACTGCTCTGCATGAGATGTTTAAATAGAAAGCCACAATATTTTTATTGAAACTTTTTATAAAACCAGTAATGAAATGTCTTCTGCCCTTAGCGTTTTTTTAAACCACCATGCTACAACATTTCCAGGTAAAACCCTAAGATGGCACCAATTGTTGACATGATGTTTATAGATGCCCTATTTATAGAGTCACTCTATAATTTACTTTTTGAGGATGACTACAAAATGTACTGCCCAGTGTACTGATCAATTGGAGCTTGGGCCTTAAATAATTCAGTCAGTTTCTTCCACTGTTAGAAGTTACTCCTTCATGTGAATTAAAGTAGTGGTATAAATGTAATAATTAAAGCTGATATTCACCTTCAAACCACATGGAAGTCGGAAAAACAACTATTGCATACTGTCATACTAAGGAAAAGATTTACTATAATTCCAAATAACTGTTTCTATTCAGCTTTCATCCTTGTAGAACAACAAATAGAAAGTAAGTGATCTAGACTAGAGTGTAGTTCATCAGTTCTGCATAATTTACCTGTAAATTCTTTGGTCCCACATGGGAAATATGTTTTTGCATCACTGAGTTGCCAAGGTGAATTGAGGAATGGAGCCCCCTTCCCAAAGTGAATAATCTAATTTTCTGTTGTCCAGTCAGAGAACAAACCATTCCACAATTTAACTGTCTGGTCTGATTTTAAAGATTAGAAAGAAATTATTCCATACTGCTCCAACTGCACGTTGACTGTGTGTTGCATGATGAACAGATACACTTTTGGCATTTAAAATTTTTCCACTGATGGCTGATTTTTTCCCAATGGCATCTTAGCTATTTCAATTTTAAAATCTTTGTTTGCACTGAACTTTATTCATGCTCAGTCTAACAAATCAGATGAGCATTCTGTGCAGGATACATAATTTTGTCTGATCTTGTATAAAGTGCTTGCAGGAAATGCCCCATTAGCAAACAATAAAAGAAAGATGTTTGGCTGAATAAGGAACAATGGGATAACTGTGGGAAATAATTAGGAAAGTTCTATCGGAGTTGTAGGAGAGCTTATAACATGAATATGAGGAAGAGAATTAATTGGGAGTTTTAACCTGCTATGTTTTTCTTCTGAAAGACAGATGCTCCCAAAGGAGCAAAGATCTGTGTACATGAGTAACACTGGTTTTGTTAGAGGTGTTTTAATCAACATAATTGGATAAACTTCTCCAGCCTCTAGATGTCTAGTTGCTACTTCATATTCAGAATTTGATAGTAGTATCTTCTTGTCCATTTTTTCAGCGTTTATCAGAAATACCCTCTACCACGAAGCAATCTGTTCATTCTCAGGTGTCAAAGCTAACAATTAATTTGGGAAGATAGCCAAGATGAATCAAAGAGGTGCAAGGTCCACTTTATTAGAAATGAGTTTCAAAAATATGCACTCCCTTATTTTAAGATATTTATCAATATAAAGTGAACTGAGCAAATGACTAAATAAGACTGTAACTGAGAATCTTGTTATATTAGGATTGTATTGACTGATTCTGAGTCTTTTATGGCCTTCAGAAAAAAAAAAGTTATGTTTATCTGTATGATTAACTACCTTCATAAATATATATAACTTAGTACTATTTTAAATAGTTTTATCATTAAATTTATTTTTCTTGAGGTAATTTGTAAAAACGCTGTCTTTGGAGACTGATCCAGAAGTCACTGATTCTAATGCAGACTCTCATTGACTTCCAACAGAGACAGACACCAGACTGGTGAAGTTATTCTGTCCATCTTGTCTGTTGTTCCAGCAAATTAGAAAAGCTGAACTAGTTCTGGAGTTTGAGGTAAACTGCATGCAGCTCTGTTACTTTTGAAGAGTTTACAAACAACTTAAAATGACAACCAACTTTATCCACAAGGACCAGTAAGCAAAAGACGGTCAAAGCAGAAAACTGTATTCTCTAAACTTCTTTTCTTCTTGTAAAGCTATACCAGTTGTCCCCTTGCATGGCAGCGGTAAAAGTATGAGGCATTACATGCAGCTCTATGTTACACATTGTCATGTGTCATTGAGCTTGTAGTTTAGTTGTTATGATACTAGAGTGTTGTTGCATATCTTGGATCTCTGTGCTGAGTCCTGAATCAGGACACAGGCAGTGAAAACGTAAAAGCCCAGTTTCCCACGCTCTGCATAAGCTATTGTTATAAAAACAATTAGTTGGCACGACTAATATCTGGAATAAAATAAGTTGGATTCTTTGAGCACCTGCAGAGATATGAGGAGAAAGGAGATCTCTTGAATTTTTTCTTGTTGAAAAGGTCCATGGAATCCTTCTAGTGCTGATTGTTATCCTAATCACACAAATGGTTGTCTACCCAGGAGACGAGTTGCCTTTCCGCAGTGCACATATTGCATTTTAGTGGTCCTCAAACAGAAAAAGAAAGCTTGATCAATTCATATTTCGAAAAGATTATTTGTTTAGATACCTAGCAGGCAAGGATAGATAATTAATGCTATTAAATCTAATATACCATGTTACGTGATATAGTTGAGGTAGTCTAGGGCTTAATCATAACAGCTTCCAGCTCACGGCTAGCAAATGTCAATTCATTGTATACACTTATTCAAGAATAAGTTTTCATACTATCTTATCACATTGCCATTATCCTCTTTCCACTTGGCATTGCATGGCTTCCCATTATTCCATGCCCAGTTTCAAGTGATGCGTGCTATAATTATGTAGTGCTGTATCACCATTTATCACCTGGGGCACAAACAAACAGTATAATCTTTCACTGAGAATGCAATTAGTGAGTAAAGCTAACTGAGCACTTTCCATAGTGGTTTGCAGGTCTGATAAGAATGTCACACAATAGCAATTTAGGCTACTGGGCGCTGCGTGACAGAGTTACTGGGAGCAAGGAACTACTTTGATTTTGCATGAGGAAGCTTCCTGTGTTATAATAGGTAGCTGTACCATATAATTAATAAGCTAAAGCTATGAAATATGATAGTTAATAGAGAAAAAGTCTCTCTCTCCTAATGGAGTTACCTATGAAGTATACTGTGGAGAGAAACATTCAACATGGTTTCTGCTGATCCACAGCAGGGCTCTTCTGCAATCTATAAAAACACCATCTGCTTAGAGCGGGGGAACCATGTGTAGCTCACTAAGATATAAACTTCTAACCAGGGTGTTCAAAGCTGTGTTTAGCCACACAACTCCCCATTAACGTTAATCGGAAGTGTGTGGTTTTCATACACCCCTTTGAAAATTATATCCCATGAAGTACTTTGAAACAATATATTCCCACAAGCATTGACTCAGAAACCAGTACTTCTGAAGGAAAACTGCAGTTGCCATAATTCTGAATCACTGCAGCTTAAAAATGTGGACTTTTTCCCCCAAAGATCTGTGCGGCGCATGGTTTAGAAAAGAGCAATGTTTTTCAATTTTAAAAACAATGTTAATGGGATTTTTACTGTTTTAACAACTCTTTAAGAACCATTTTTTTTTTGCATAAGTTAATGACAAACCATATTACTGGAACAGGAATGAATTATTAAAAAAATATATTTTCATTACTTAGAATTAATGAGATTACTCCTTTTAATTGTAACTGGACAGTCTTTGTTTTCTGCAAGCAGCAGTAGAGATGCTCGTTTATTTACATGGTGTGTATATATGAAGCATGTTTATACATGTGTTCTAAAAAAGATGTTTCCTTCTCACTATCCTGAAATTTCTGTGACTTCTTGCTCCATTAGAAAATAAAATAAATTTAAAAAACCCAGCCCAACTACGTAGTGAGAGACCAGCAACGATATTTTGCAGGTTGGGTAAATAATTCTTTCACATTAACTGTGACTGTGGAATGGCTGAAAAATTGAATTTCAAGCTTCATATAGTTGCTAGGACTGACTGATATGGATTTACATGGAGAAAAAAAAGGGACTGTAGCTGCTATTGGATGCCTTGTTCATATTCACACATCAGGAGGGCAGCCCTAGAACTTCACATTCCCTCTCTGTATCAGATCTGGTTAACTCTGTTCAAAATTGATGGTGCTTGCATTCTAAAGCACTACAAGAGCTGAGTGCTTTACCAAAATTTTGCTGGCTTCTGCCCATAAATTCCACTCAGATGGAGACATCCATACAAATCAAATGTGGAGAATAATAAATTAAAAGCAGGGACAAAAAAGGTTAATTCCTCATTTAAGTTAATTGACTTAATTTCTCCAACTCTACTTAAAGTATTACCTAAGGCCAAAAGTAATATGTATAACCTATCCCTTAACTGCCTTGTTCCTAGTGCATCTTGCACCTGCTTGGGTTAAATGAAAAAAAAAAAAGCTATCTGTTCTCTGTGAAAACATTGGGGATGTAAATAAAACTGTTTTATTTAATTATTTTGTTTGCTCCATTCCCCCTGGACCACCTTGGGATAGGCAGGCATGAAAATTAGATGTGAAGTAGGGCATTAAAGTTAAGAGCTTTGAATTTCCAGTTTCAGCTCAAAACATTTTAGATCAAGTCTATTCTCACCTGTCATTCTTACTTCAAACTATTTCAACAAGAGTAACCAATTTTCTGAAAATGCCCTAGGAAACACCTCCCAGTTTTACAGGTAGATTTTATTACCATTACAACCAACAGAACAGTGGGATTTTTTTCCTGGTGTGAGGAGGGAATATGAAAAGTGCTTGCCCACGACAGAAATCTTCAGCGTGATGACATCATTTGCAATTCTTCTGTGAAGGTTCCAGTTATCTGAATGAATACAATGAAACAGGTCTGCTTTCTTTCTTTCAAACAGACAAATAGCACGAGTACATCTGTTTTGCCTGATCACTGGCAGTTCATAAAAAAAAAATAATGCACATTGCTCAGCCTTTATCCAAATGACGTGAAATATTTCATCTAAAGAGAAAGCTTGCCTGACCTTGTCCCTTGCAACTTTGCTTGTTATTTTTACCCACTCCCAATTTTAAAAGGGCAGAAAGAAAATCATCTAGGTTCAGCCCAAACAACAGGGAAAATCAGAGGGAAGATGGATATAAAAACCCAACATCCTATCTACGAATGTGGAAGGTATCTCCAGTTCCCAAACTACAGTCTGTTAACCCCCAAACAGGGTTAACAATCAAGAGGCTATAAAGCAGTTTGAAAGATGATAAGACATTGAGTGCTTCCTTGGGATTATTTTATGCTCCTGAAGTGGGGTTAGAAGTGCAACGATGGAAAAAGAGGAGGGGATCAATGCGTGGCAATGGTTCTATTGCCAACTTCAGAGTTTGTTGCTATTGGACACATGGCAGTGAAGCCTGTTGCAAATTGGTTGACTGTGATAGGATGCCAATGTGATGCAACACAAGATGCTGAAGATATAAACAACAAGCATGTAACTGCAAGGTGGTTGCCAAGAAAGCATTTACCCTGCTATGCTATTATCATTATTGTTTAACACATTTGCACTTGGATTTTCTTCAAAGCCTAATAAAAATTATAAATGGAAAAGAAGGATACATCTGCCTTCATGTGCAGTCCTCTAATGGCAAATTGCATCTGGCCTGTCTTCTGCATAAAACATTAATATCACATATTATCTCTGGATTACAAAGCTAGTTTATTTGTGGCACTAAGTTTCAATATTGTGCAGCAGGGAGAAAATGAGGAAATCTCATTTGGGTTTTATAAATTGAGGAGAAATAATGTCTTTCTGCTTTCTTTTAAAGTAGATTGCCTTGAGGTTTTAGAAGTCTTCCCCAGGAGAAGCCAAATTATCTAATAATTTTCATCACTGCAACTCTGTTGACTTTAAGGGAATTGTTCTGGGTGTACACGTAAATAATGGAGATCAGAATCAAGTTCACTGATTATCCTTTGAGCTTTTGTTGTTTCAAAATAATATGCCCTTTGGGAATTAACCTAAGACAAAATAATTGTCTGTGTGTGAGACCTCCCATTCCCCAAGGCTTGCATTCGAGACAGGAGTAGGGGCTAAGGAGAGAAGGTGGTGTTCCACATCACTGTGCTCCTTGCTTTTTTTTTTGGCAGCTGTAGAAATGACAAAGGACCTCTAGACACTCAAACAAGTGTGAACAGTTTCCAGGAAACTCTTCTTAATTCTTCTTTTTCTTATGGCTCTCTTTCTTCTAAGCAAAACTATAAAAAAAATATATATATAGTCAAGCATCAAGTTGTTGCAGTAATAGAGGTAGTAAAGATATTAAATGAATTCAGAGTGGATACTTACAGAATGAACTGGAAAATATAAACTTCACTTATCAGTTTCCATTGTCACCTGAAATTGCAGGTTCTTCATATTTTGGACTGATTTCTTTGTAGTGAACTGATCTATATGATAGATATAAGAAAAAATCTGCAGAACATTTCAACTGATCTTCAAAAGATTAGAACCTTATTATGGAAATGTGATAGGGATGGAATTTTAAGAGGATAAAGCAATAAGGGTCTACAGAATTGAAATGGGTTTCTGCAGAAGTCATTCTGAAAACAGAGTATAAAATAATGATCTATAGCTACTGGGTTTCATTAGCCTTTACAGGACTTTTCCATAATGGCAATCACTTTCTAGGACAGAGTACAACATAAAAGGCGATCTGCATTATCTCTTGTCATTGTCAGATTTTCAAACTAGAGCGATTGAATCAGCTCTGCTTTTTTTCTTTCTCTGTGTAGCAACAAGAGAAAGGGAAAAAAGAAAACAACATGTTTTCACCCAGCGCTCCATAGCCAACATTGCTGACTCATTTGCAAGTAATATCTGATCAAATCCTAAGCCACAGTCGGACTGGCGCTATGTCTCCAGCTGGCCTTCACAATTCAACAATGGAGAGGACAGAAGAGTCAAAATAAGGTAACAGTCACCCAAACAGAAAAAAAATTAATGTAAAAACAGAATGGCAAGTATCTAAAAACAATGCTAGAGTAGTGGGAGAAACACATAGCTTCCATAAAACTACTAAAACTACGTGGTTTGTCAATCTAGAATGGATTCTACCATATCCCTGGCAGCTACAGCTAACAGAAATGCTGTAGTTACATTAACAGTATATCTCAGTGTAACCAGGGGTGAATTGACCTGGCTGAGAGAAAGCTGCTTCCACCAGATTCTAGCAGAACATCAGTAACCCCATGGGAGCAAGCAGTGCTTGGGTGTGAACTCTTGGTTCAGTTGGCAACAATGGTAAAAAGGAACAGTGAGGTCAGTGCTTGACCTCATGGACTAAAGTTTTTTTATATTAATTGGAGTTTTACCACTGATTACATCCAGCTTCAGGCACCAGCTCAGCATCTAATTTCAAAAGAACCAAGTCTTTCGGGCAGACCTCAGTGCATAAAACTGATTATTTAGCAATAGTCTTTCCCAACTTCTAGGAAAAAGAAATAAGTGTATTTCCAGCTAATTGCTGATAAATAAGAGATGATGAGAACATTTCAATATAGCAGAATACATTTTTTTTCTGTTTTTCCTTTTTCTATTTACCAACTACAAGCCAGCTAACTACAATTTAAAAACTATGAACTGAGCTGAAGAAAGTCTATTTGAATTCAGAAAAGCAAAACATCAGAAACTTTCACGAACACAGAGATTTTCACTAACACAGAGATTTTCTCTGTTGCAGAGACAGCAAACATGATAACGATTTTGAAATTATTGATAAGGCAGCAAATTACTTATGTCTGTTTACGAGGTCAGTCGCGTTTTCAGAAATGCTAGTATTAAAGAGCAGGGAATTATGTTCATGTTACAATGGTATAGCTTATGATGCTAAGAAACGCAAATAACATTTTCATGATCCATTCCACATCACGGACCTATCCATACCAGTAAATTAAAAAGTGCCAGGGCACTGGAACAGGAGCTGAAAGCCAATTGTCTATACTATTAAGCTGTTAGACCGTCCTTGGCCTACTTTTTGCCTGGACCAACTAGTGCTCTCCCTAAAAATTCCCAGAGAAGGTTTAGAAGTTGTCATACATGTTGATTTACAACAAATTCTGATCCCACATATCCTTCTGTGTGACAGGAAAGGGGATATGAAGCACATCTCCATGTGCACAATCATACTGGACAATCAATTACATGTTGAGTTGAAAGAAAATCAAAAAATGCATAAGTGTTTCAGCCAGGCAGGCAATGTCTTCAGCCTCAGCCACTGACAGTGAGAAACACTGATACTTCACAATCGTAACCTGCTTTGCCTTAGGTTTTTTCTGTTTTTTTTTTTTCTTTTTTTGGTTTGCTATGAATTAGGAGTATCTGATAGTAATTATTAATGCTTTAAAAAACTAGGCTCTCTTAGGTGCACAAATCCCAGAAAACTACCCAGTCTGTCTTCAGCACAATTTGGTCATTATCCAGGTTTCCTATGCTATAAAGATAATATTTTTATAACTTTCTTCAGGGTCATAATGCTAACATAACTTATTAGTTTGACAGACTGTTTTGTAGAATAAAGCGGATCTAATTGTGACTGGAACGCTTCGCATTTTTTGTATCTGACAGAGGGAAGCATTTGTCACTAACCTGACCCTTATGCCAAGCAGGAGCAGCTGAGGCCCAGAGGGGTTAGACAGCAGTTCAGCAGCAGAGCCCGGAATAGACTCCAGGGCTATATTTCCGGTGGTAAATAAAAAAGCCTAAGGACCCCTTTCTGGCACTGAGGCCAGCTGGTATGGCTCATGTACAATAACAGCTTTTATACCCTACAGAACAGCCATATTCACGCTGCCTGTTAAGAATGGTCACTGGACTGTGCTAAACCCTCAGTTGTGTCCAGGCATTGCTTGGGAGGGTGTTGCTGGCCAAAGTGTGCCATGGGCCATGCTGGTGGCAGTAATCCATTGACCGTGGGACAGTAATCAGATCCAACCCTTGGAGAAGTTTTGTTTACTAGCAGAGGCAAAGACCTGTTGTCCAATCTCCTGCTGCCTATTCTGACTACAAGAAAGCTCAATTTTATCTCAATACTAAAGTGTGCTTGACTAGGTTCTTGCGCAGGACTGAGTATGTTGCTTCAGGTAGGCCAGAGTTTTTAGGAATGTTAAAAACCCCCCAAAAAGTTTGTTTGACCCACAAAAATAGTTTGTTAGAAAATTCCTACCTTCTCTTATATACTAATTCTTTACCAAAGATTTTTTTTTTTTCCCAAGAAACAGTAAATATATCTGACAATCGGAAACCATGTTATTGAGACAGACAATAATGGAGAGTAGCTGGCATTTCATATACCCATGGAAAGGTTTGGGGAATGGTTTTTGACTCTAGACTGACTACGATTTCTTTGCTTACAAATAAAAACTAGTTTTTCATTTTCAATGGACAATGCTGTAAAAATAGTTCTGCAATTATTCAGGCTGTGCTTTCATTTTCATTGACTTAAATCTGATGTTTTCAAACAGCTTATTGCGTGAAGCAAACAACATATGCAATTTATGCTAAATAGACTTGGGAGAAACCTAGTTTTACTGAAAAAAGTGCAGAAATGAACATTTTAAAAGCTACCATACGTGTACAAAATTATTTATATCCTCAGGTAATGTGGCCTTTAGAAGCACCATGTATATGTGTATTTGGGACATTCGGAGTGCTTTTAAACTGGTGTACTTTGAACTGCTTACTCATTTTTCATCATTAACAGGAATTATGTGGTTAACTCTCCTCAGTACCTACTGCACTAAATGATGGCCTCCAATCCCTTCAGAGATGATAAATATATTTTAATCTTGCACGAACAGAATATAGTTTTTTCTTTCAAAGAAGCATGTGTACATTGCTTGTAGAAAAAGAAGAGTAAAATGAAAATTAATCCCAAAGAATATATTTATATATAACCTTTCCTTGAAATTCTGACCATTAAATTTGGGTTGTTGCTGGAAAACTGAAATGACAAGCAAGGTTCTTTGGCAAAGGATCTGAAGTGGGAATAAGAAAGCTGAAGGCTTTGCAGTCAATACACCATCGGTCTTTTTTATCTGTACCACATTGTCCACTGAAGGAGGCCATTGGTTTCATTTTGATTAAAAGCAGATGCTTAAGGCAGATGTTTAGAGTTCAAAAGAATAGAGCTCACGCTTATGAAATACTTCCCTGTGAGGCACTCAGGGCTATGAAAACAGGTACAGAGTGTCCTCAAGTTCAAATTTCAGCTATTCTATGTAGCAGGGAAAAATAATAGAGCATTCACCTAATACAACACTTCCCTATAGGCAGAAACAGTTTTCTGGGGTTTGAGTCTGTTTGTATGGTACAGCCTGATTATATTTGCCTTCTTTTCAGTAACTGCTCAGAAAAGAACAAGAGTCTGCCCTGTGTTGTTAGTACTGTACCCGGCTGTCCCCGTAGCCCTGCAGTAGCCGTGGGAGGAGGTGGGACAGGCAGGGTGACAGACGCTGCCACGGGCCAAGAGAAGGGGAAAAGAGCTGGGTACTGTGACCCGGGGGCGTTTCTCCTAGCTCTGTTTTTGGTATTTAATGGTATGTACAAATTTTTTTAAAGTAACTACTCACCTATACTAAAAAAATCTCACTATTTTACAGAGGAATATAAGAGAATTAAGTTGTTAAAAGAAGGGGAGCAAAGCCTCAGTATCACGACCATGAGGGCACCCACAGCCCTGGCTGTCCCTGCCCACCCCTTTGGGGCTTCCCCCCTGCTGCCCACAGCCCAGGACCCCAGTTCATCTCCCCAGGCCTCCCCCAATCCTGCCCACAGCCCAGGACCCCGGGTCAGCCCCCTGGTGTCATCAGCCCCTGTCCCAGCGATGCTGCAGCAGGACCACTCTCCAGCTCCCCACAGCCCTGCCCTGCCCAGCCACGGGCCCTGGCCCTTGTCTTATCCTGGCCTTCCCCAGTGCGCCCTGACTGTCCTGCTCTTGGACGGGCAGGTGGGACCAGGCCCTGCTCTGTCAGCCCTGGGATCCCCTGGCCCCATCTCATGGCCTTAAGGAAGCCACTGGTGTGTGCAGCACCCTGATCATCAGTTCAGGAGCACTGACTACATCTCCAGCAGTAAACTAAGTGACTTGGAGGCCACTAGGCAAAGTCTGGCCGCTTCCATACTATTAAACTAGGAAGCAGGATGGGCATATACAAAATGCCCCTCAGGGAATGGTCCTTGGCCCCAGTCTGCCTTCCAGACCTTCTCTGGAGAGGTTGGCTGTGGTCTTCCAGCTGCACAGGCATCAGCAGCTTCAAAGACGATGTCTTTCATCAGGCCTGCTTTTAAAAAGGCCTGAAGTTTTAGAGCTGTCATATTTCAGATCCTGTGGGCTTTAAAAGTAAATGACAGTTGCATGCCTGGATAGATTCCCTACTGGAAGAGCACTATGTTTGCTATAAACATGAACATTTGAAATGCTCCAAAGTCTTTGTAAGCAAACTTGTCTGGCATTGCTTGACAATGCGTGTGTTTTCCATTTGCAAATATATTTCTGAGTGTCCCACAGGGGTTATGAAGGATTCAGAGGAACAAATATTTCTTTTCCTACAATATTTTACCTCATTTTAGGACAAAAAAAATGTATAATGTGGATGATTTTAGTTGTTTCTATAAATATAATTATATTGTACTTTATAAAACCTTTTATCCTTTTTGGGAACAATGTAATCTGTTATGTGTTATATTGAAAACATACAAGGAGGGTCCTCAGTGGACATGTTGAACCAGAAATGCTTTTTGTTACCCTGTGTAGTTTATATGTAAGGAAGAGGAGGAAACCTGAAGGCAAGAGGAAAGTACACAGAGAGCTGCGTGTTCTCAGTATTTATCCAGCAACAGTGCATAAGCTCAGAAACTTGCCGTAGGTGCATAGTGCTGTACTGGGTTAGACAGTCAGGATTAATTTTCAAAGGGATTCCTAGCAGTTCAGCTTCATAGATTTTCTGACTTGCCATGAGTCTGTAGACCTTTACAAGGACACTTTACAATTCAAACCTATCTCACTGGATAGTAATATAGAGAAAATATGCAGAAGGTGGACCAAGGACTACAAATTCAGGACCACCATCAGCAGGAGTAATAGCAAAGTTAAGACACCTCTGAATGAGACACAGACGGTGCGTCGAAAGGTTAGAGAGAAAACCAGGGAAGAATGGAAACTCTGAAGTCAATGGATGGCAGAACTCCAAGTACATGGGAGAGAACAGGAAGCTCCATGAAATTGTGAATAGGTACTGGTCCTGAAAACTGCCATGGATGGGGGTCACAAAGAAGGACTCTTCAAGAAATGTGTTGAGGGGCAGCTGTGAATGAGAAACAGGTTGGTCAAGTCCAGCTAGAAACAGAGGGAATTACACCTGTATCCAGGGTAGAAAAAGAGTATTTGAAGATACTGGAAAAGAAGGTGAAAAGCCCTATACTGCTTGGGTTGACGGTTTCACGAGGGAGTTGTATAAGAGGACAAGAAAGCGATACAAATATTTCATTAAAAAAAATTTAGGAAGTCATGTGGGTGTGACTGTTCTATGGCTGTGTTAGCTTATTATCATTTAAAATTTGTACTCCAACAAAGATCCATACTCCCTACTCCCAAAACATAGACGTTGCCAGAGTGACTTAATGTACTGTGCTCCTCAAGTAGTTTTGCTATTTTTGAATTTGATTTATTGAATTTGACACAGATGCTAGACCCTGATGGTGTCACAAAACTGATCTATGCAGGCAATGGGCAAAAGGTAAGAGGCACAAAAACTTTTAGGCAATGAACCTGAGCTAGTTTCTCCTTTTTTTTTTTTTTTTTTTGTTACCCAATTTAGTAATAAAAGGAATTTAGTCCTAAAAGAAATTTAGTCAGACGTGCAACATATGTATACTCAAAGGCTGACAACAGTGATATTTTGATAAGCTGTTCAAACCAAAATTTCACCACAGCAAGTATCTGGCTCAGAGGCACGTGATACATGATAACCTGACTGTGATTCAGCTCAGATAAGATGAGAGCAGGATGACAAGTTGGGAGAAATTGATAACAGAGATGCCAGAAGTTGCTTCAGCCCTCTATTGACAGAGCAAAGCCTTTCATAGCTAAAATTGTTCACACCTTAGAGCAGTACCCAGATGCTGCCTGATGAAAATTCACACTAACAGCTGAACCAGGTATTATCAGTGTTGTTGACCGGTAAGCTGACTTTTCTTCTTAAATACAGAGGTTGCCACTGGTCCTTGAAACCTTGTCACCTCAAGATTAGGTCATCAGAATACATTTGTTAAGAAGCTACCCTGTGAAACTCTTTGGGGTTGGTATTTGCATAAAAAATAATAACTTGTTCACAGGATAGTGTCTTGCTAGCAGATGTTTTGCAAGTGGCATCTAGAGAGATTATTCAGTCAAACGACATTTTCTGCAACAGATCTTTGTCAGTTATCGCTCTTAAAAGTAATCCATGTGATGATAATTAATAATGATAAGGATACATGAATACAGTTGAAATGAGACATTTTGCCAGTAGCTTCTCTGTGAAAGCAGATTTCCTTCAACTTTATTACCCACAGAAATCCAGTAGAGTAGTTTTTAATTTAAAAAATGGAAACAGCATAGGGATGAGTAACCACAGATTTTTTAAAAAATGTAAGCAAACAGGGAAGGCGGCCATATGTTTACAGAAGCAAGGGAGTGTCTTTTGAAGACATTCTATCAGGAACTCAAACTGAATGTGTAATGCATATCAAAAAGGACTTTAAAAGAATAACAAAACCGAAAACAAATTGGTAAACAGCAGAGAAGGGGTGGCTATGAAAAATTTATTCTTTAAAAAAATCAATGCTGTATTAAAACTAAAAGGAAAATAGAAAATATGAACTTTGATGAATTAAATGCAAAAAAAAAAAAAATACAGGCCAAACCAGATTGTTAGAATTAACTTGTTAAAAGCATAAAATTATTAATCAAAATGGATTAATTAGAAAGCAAATGTAGCAGAAACTAGAAGCCTGACCAAGTCTGCAGGGTTAACAGGTGTTCAAGATGTGAAAGGTTTACTCAGAAAAGGTGAGACTGTAAAAGCAGAGATAAATTAATTCATGACATTCAAAAAAGACTGTGAGGAACTTGAGGAAGCTCCCATCCTGGAACGGTTATTTCTGGGGGGTGAATCAGAGGAGTCATCTCGAGCAGAAGCAGCAGCAGAAGCAGCTTACAAAAATGTTCATTAAATGAAGAATAAGAAGGATTAGTCACAAGGTAATGGTCAACCAAGATCTTTAAACAGAGTAAAATACTACATTGCCAAGCTATTAAATATATACAATCTATCAATTCAATCACCATCCATATAAAATAGAAAGCGGTTTGTTCTTAAACAGAGACTCATATAGATTATAGCCCAGTAACCTTAACTTCTGTACTTGCAAAATTGGAAAAATCTGTCATAAAGGTCCACATAGGAGGCATATAGCTAAATTCACACACCAGGAAAGAGTTAACATCTTGCTTGTAACTTGTTGCTTCAAAAGCTGTTTGTGTTCTTTGAGGAAGCAGAGGTATACACATGAGATCAGGTTAATACAGTGGACTTGGGTTTCCAGAAGGTTCTCAGATGATTGCTCACCAAAGACTGTTAGAGAAATTAGGCTATCACAGGTTAAGAAAAAAGTAAGCCCTCTTATGAACTTAAAAGATAAGCAGACATAAGATGCTATTTAAAAGATGGGAAGCAAAAAACAGGGCATAAGAAGACAGATTTTCTCAACCAAAAGAGGTAAAACTGCCAGCTAAAAAGGCAGATAAAATTCGATAAATGTAAACGAAGTACATCCTGCATAGTACATTACTGTAACAGGTTCTCAATTAGATATTACCACTCCCCTCGAAAAAAGAATCTGAGGTCAATTTTTGCTGTGAGCAATTTTCTGGTGAAAAAAAATAAAAATCAAAAACCAAAAAGACAAAAGGAGTATTAGAGTATTAGAAACTATTAGGATACGTAACAAAACAGGAAACTAAACTATGTTATGGCATAAATCTGGTGTGTCCACTTCTCCTACTTCCTGTAGACTTTCTTCCAGCATTTAGCACTGGTCTTTGTCAGAGATGCAGTACCTTGCACCCAAAGAGATGCTCCTTGCACCCAAACTCCAAATGAAATATGTTCTTATGTACCCTAGTGGGATGGTTTTCTCCCCTTGATTGGCTGGCAGCCCATTTACACAGATTGCAATTTCCACACCAATGACAGAATAATTAAGAGAAAGGCCTGTTTCTAATTTCAGAAACATTAATTTTAAAAATGGAAACTGTCCTTTGGTCTTACACATTGGTAGGCTTTATACTGTAAATCACTCTCAAATAGTTCTTTTTATTTCTCTATACTTTCCTCACCTCTTCTTCAAATAAAAATAAGTAAAAAATCCTCTAAGCTAACAATTTGCTCAGCTAAGATTGTTAGGAGCAATTTTTTGACATTTCTGCAGCAAGAGTCAGAACTATATAAAAGCCACAGAATTGACAGGAGGGATCTAAAATGTGAGCAAAAGGTGTAAATTAAATGAGCTAGCAGATATGAAGTGGGCTCAATAAAAGGATCTCACAGAATATCATATTTTATGGCCATGGCTTTTTACTTTTGGAGGTAAAGGTAAGTGACGTAAAAGCAAGCAGAGTTGAGATCTCTGGCCCTGAAGTCATCCTGCATAGGAAAATTGTGACAGCTCAGTGAAAATCACAGCTCCCACGCCATAGTCTGAATTTTTGTCCTGTGACACCAAGAGGCAAAGCCTGTTGAAAAAGGTCATAAGAATGGCACTAAGCAATCTTTGTACCCTCTAATCATAAGATATGAAAAAAAAAGCAGTCTGTAGTCTAAAATGGTGCAGCCAGAAAATGGTCCAGCACCCCAGCTCCTGCACCTGAATTTGCCTCAAATACTTCAGGTACCAAGACTTTTCTCATACCATCAGTACGACTCTAAACTAAGCTGTTGAGAAAGTCTGGTGAGAAAGTCTGCACTGAAAGTTGAGAAAGTCTGGTGAGAAAGTCTGCTGAGGACAACAAAAGAGGACTTAAAGTGTGAAAAACACTTTTACCATCAACAGATACTCAGGGAATTGTGAGAATAAGCATCAGGATTTCCTCAGTTGTCAGCTGTGAAATACTGTGATTTATCTAGGGCTGTGCACATCTAAGGTAATTCTAGGTGTACTTTTTAAGGGAAGATTTCTCTGAAAGTAAAAGGCATCAGAATGGCAAGATTACAAAAGATGATCTGCATACTGTTGCATATTATCAACTGTAAGGAGTCACGCAGAAAATAGCTGCACCTGGCATGATGGAATATTTTTATTTCACTATTACTAAAAGTTGAGCTTGCAAATTGTGGGTTAAAACTGTGAGCAAGTGGACCATGCCTTAATTTATTGCTTTTAATTTCCTGCGGGGTACGTTCACTACCAGGTCCCTGTGGCTAAGTTTGTTGTTTAACACTTCATCTAGCACCCTCCACAAGGCTTTGTGAAGCTGCAGACCTGGGATCATACTGTCTGTGTGCTTTGCCTTGTTCACAGTGGGAGCAAGCATCATCCTCATGACAGCAACTCCAGCTTCTCTAGTGTGTGTTAATTACATTTCCTCTTGATCATTGGGTGGGAAGAATCTGTGTGCTTGTACGTTTTATTACTTGGACTGGCCTATCAGCACATTCTTGATGAATTAAGCCTTTGGGTATGACAGAAAGAAAAGGCTAAAGAAAGCATGAGTTAGGAAAAGCAAACAAATTCATTTCTTTGCAGCTTCATGTAGACTATGAGTTTGAAGGCAGTGGACATTGCCTTACATTCTTCCCCAGATTACCACGGCGTTTTTCACATCCACATGTGAGATGGGTGCCATGGGCCTCCAGGTCTTCTGAATGTTTGCTCTGGGGACTGAGCCTGTTTGTCTTGACCAGTACTGCCATTTGACACGCAGATCTCAGTCTGAGATAAGATGTCAGTTTCTAAAGATGATACAGACAGGACATTCTTCATTAATGTTTTATTTTCTGTGAGAAAAGATGGGATACTTTGTTTTCCTAATAACAGAAGCTTTTGACACTTAATAACAGAAAAAATGTGTTTACAGCTAATACCCCTTTTTTACTGTCCTTCAAGCTGATTCCAGGGCTGTTCTTGATAGGCTTTTTGACTTCTCCTGACCCCCGAATTAGTTTTCATACTTATTTTGTCCAACTTCATTCCTTTGTCCTTGGCTCTACGAAGTCGCCTAAAGCTCTCTGGCAGGGAGGCAGGCTAGTTCTGCGTGATTTACATTCTATTTTGCAAACTGGGGCCAGATATTCGGAGGGAAGAAGGCCATTAATTGCATAAAACAAGCCATTTGACCCGAGTGGGAAGCCGTGCAGTCAAGGATAGATGAGTTTCACACTATTTGGGGCAATACAAATTTCACTCCCTTTTTGTATAGACCTATAAATATCTGAGCTTTACCACGAACCATTGTGAGATAGGGTTGTTGTTTGTAGGTAATCTTATTATTACAATTTAAGCTTACATTACATCTGTTCAACAAGGGGATAAAACCACAGGAACTGCCAGAGCAGATGAGATCAGTGATCCTTCCAGTTGAGTCTTCTTCCCCTGAGAACAGTTGCTGTAAAAATCTAGTAAGTAGCAAAGGTTGATATACAGGACCATAGTAGAAATCTTGCTTACCTGCCAGTGAATCTGGAGTACATTTTTAATCTTCCACTGTAATGGTGTTAAATACTTGACCTACCATTTTCAAGAATGATTTAGAAAAATTTCCAACAAAAAAAAAAAAACACAAAACCAAACCCCAGAAAACTCCATGCTGCTCTTCTGAATGAGACTGAACTTATGTTCAGAGGACATGTAACTGCTAGTAGTTCATGACAAGCCACAGCACTCTGGCAAACAGGGAGAAATTCAGGTGCCGGAACACATGCATCTGCTGACATTTTTTTGAGGCCTTATGTCACAGGTATGACACATGATCTTATGGGAGACCTGTATCTTTTTGGAGCAGCTGTTGGAGATTAAACAGGATGTCCTTGGACACTAAAAGGTCATTTGTCACCTACATTTAGGTAGCTGTACATCTCCTTTGCTGTTAGGGGCACATTATTGTGTTAGATGAGTTAGTATCCCTGTTCTTATATTAAATGTCATCTGGGGTAGGCATCAAAGACACAACACCTCATTCCACTGTGAATCTGCCCTTGTAATAAACTGGCCATAGGTTTGGCACTGCAAGGGCATTCAGTCCCCTTTCTGGCAGAGCACTTAAGCATTTCACAGAATTCACAGAATTGTTAGGGTTGGAAGGGACCTCTGGAGATCATCTAGTCCAACCCTCCTGCCAGAGCAGGGTCACCTACAGCACGTTACACAGGACAGCGTCCAGGCGGGTCAATCATAAACACATTTGCTCAATCATAAACACAGAAGGTCACAAACCTCTAGGTCTCAGGCTTACAGACTGGTAATTAAGCTTGATTTTAAGCATTCGCTTAAGTGCTCTGCTGAATTCCATGTTCAAGTCCACTGTCTGTAAAAATTGATCTTTTTAGAATCATAAAAGGACACATTTCAATTTTCTACGTGAGTCTTCAGAGATCATAACTTAGTTATGAGAAAACATTCTATGAGAAGATTATATAGTCAATGGAAATTGTAGTGCTGAGAGCATTAAACATTTGTGTTTTCAGTGGAAAAACAGTGAGACTCAGCAGTTATGCCTTGATCTTGAGTTTTGAGGTCAAGCTTGGTCATGAATAATCTTTTAGTGGTCTTTAGATCAAATCAAGGTCAGTTTAACATTCCTGTCAAATTGAACATCACAAAAACAAAACTTTTAGAGGGAAGGGTGTAAATCCACAAAGAATGAAACCAAGGAAAATGTTTGCAATAACCTTTGCAGAAGTGAAGCTGCCCAGCATTGGGAACAGTTCTGCGTGTTCTGCTATCATCACAGCAAGTCATCAGAAAAATAGATGGCTGCCAATACTAAAGCACTGATTTTCATATACTTATTGTCTAGAGTTGTAGATTTGCATGTTTTTAAGGTTCAGATTATTTTACTTGAAAACAGGCTAAATTAATCATTTTGAAGTTGAGCAAACTCATTTTTGATTGTTCTAATGGAATTTATCTTTGAGAATACCCCTTGAACTGACAGTTTTCTCATTGTAAAGGTAACATTCCTGTTCTCACATGAACATATACTTGAGTCCCTACTAAAGAACAAACAAGGAGGATTTCTGGAAGGTGTGAAAACTGAATGGCTGATTGACTCCACTGGGCAAAGGGACAGCTCTTCTAGAGTGGACTGTTTATCATTTGGCTGTGGATTAAACAGATGCCCCAGGAAGTGTTTTTGCAATGAAGTTCATGTTACTCCATTGTATTTATATTTCAGGATAATGGCTGTCCACATTTGAGATCATGGAAATTAACATGTTCTGACCTTACTGTCTTGAGAATAAAGTCATTTTCAGCAGGTATATAATAGAACAAATCAATGTTCTTTTTTCCGTCTTTATTTAAAACCTTGTATGGAGAGGATTGATAAGAAATAACCTATCTATGACTATTTAAAAGTTAATAGAAAGTAAATCTAAGAGTCCCTCTGTAACACTACTAATGTGACTGAGAATGTAAACGCAAAATGTTAATTTTAAAGCCATGGAGCCAATGTACATATGTAGTGATTTGCATGACTTAATTGTATCCGTATCTATGTATAGGAGAAACAATCTACAACACACATAGATACACTACCTATGATTTCATTTTTATATGTTTAAATACATATAATTTCATTTTCATATGTTTAAATACATAGTCCCAGTATTGAATCTAATTTTTCCATTTGCCGAACTCCAAAAATACAGAAAAAAGTGAACTATGGTGTTTGATTGCATATATCAATAATCATTCTGTATGTCATAAGATATCCAAACACTTCATTATTTAAAATCTAAATAGCTGCAGTGGCTGGAAATACATTCATTCTTACTGAGAGCTAAGCCCCTACAATTTCAAAAAGCAAGCAATTTCTAAGTAACTTGAGTACCTCACAAAGCATTTAAAACATATCTTAGCACCATATTTTCACTCTGGAATAGTTAAAAGCAGTCAAATTGGCATTTATCAAATTTATGCCACAAAACTCCTATCTCTTTACATATGCAGAATTATGTCAAATATCAGTATCAGGAATAATATTTTGGGGCAGAAATAGCTTAAGTGCAACAAGAATGAGAGGGTCAGACCAAAGTCTCAGCTTTATGTTAAAACAAGCAGTCAAAACATCCAATTGACCAAGTTTGAGGATCATGGGTGTAGTATGAAATGTAACGGGTATAAGTTTATTGATTATTTCAGATACTTTGAAGAAGAAATTATTTCCCATGTGTTAGATTCCTTTACTAAATAGGTGATACACTTCTAAAATTTTACCTGTGGTCCCAAGTTTCATCCTTTTAAATAATTTTTCACATCTTCTGTGACCCTGATATCACAGTAGAACCAGATTGTATCTTGAATACAGTAGGTAGAAGGAAGTGTGCTGTCCATGGAAAAAAAATCCTGTGTTCATCTCTGCAAATGATTAACATTTGAGTTCAACAAGGATTTTTGCATGATGATAAATATTTGTCCATGAACATGGAATTGTTGGATGAGAGCCTGTGTTCTTAATTCTTGACATTAAAATTTTGCAATGACTTTGAGATATATACAAGGTTATTAGCACAGTTTGTGTTTGTTATCAGTATTTTTGCTCTAACAATTCTTTGTTTGCTCTGCAAAACTTAAAGGAAACACTTCTAGATTATTATTTACAGCCTGATGAAATTCTGCATATTATTTCTGTCTCTGGAAAGTTGCCAATGGCAAAGCTGGTAGTTTTATTTATTACTTTGCATATCAAAATATGATTATCTGTTCTTATCTTTGAACTGTGAGAGGTCTCTCCTCCCTCTTTGTCCTTGTTATGTTCTTGGCGAAAAAAACACTCCCTAAACCTCATATCTTTTAGAAGTTTTTAAACCCTCATACCACTTGCCGGTTACCTTATTCTTACTTAAACTTTAAGTACCTTTTATTAAAAAAAATGAATAAAAATTGAGGCATTCTGTTTACCTTAAATACAGCTGGCAAATTCTTCCCTTTCTATTTTGTTTAACCTCAGCTAACTGGCACTGTGGAATATGTCTGCCCCATAAAGGAATGCTTGTTGAAATCAGATTACATCCAGTACAACTCTAACCAAAGCAGAAGAAAAACTACATAGAATGATATGGCATCTGACTGGCAAAAACTTTAACTGCATTCTATTTTAAAAAAGTTGGTCAAGATTTTCCCACTGCAGAGCTCAAAAGGTGATGGAATCAAATTCATGAACCTAACTGAGAAAACAGAATCCAACATAAGAGCCTCAGAAAGACTAATTAAAACTTCCATGCGCTCTTAGAGTGAGCAGGGACATGACCTAAATGCTGCTAAACCCTGTAGGATTTTTTTCTGTGACATGAATGCTGAGTAGATCACATGCCTAAGTCCAAACTCTATAGACCTTATATAATTTTCCAGGCATCAGTTCTGCACTATGTGTCCAAATAATTATGATAATCTATCAGATATCTGGAATGGATTGTTCTGTCTTACAAAAGCCTAACAAGAATCTGAATTATTTTGTGTGTTTCTGGTGTTTCTATTTCCTACACACTCAAATAAAGATGGTACTTTAAAATCTTTTTTTTTTTTTTTTAAATATTGTTTTCAGGAGCCTAAAATTAGACACCCATGAAGTTTTCATAACAGGAAACAAGAATCACAAACAATTGTAGCAACTTAAAAAAGTATTCCCATCCAACCCCTCTCCAAAGCCCAGTTCAAGGCTCAGAACCTGTTCTGAAATACACAAACCACAATGTCTATTGGCTTTTAGAGAAACTGCAAGCCTATCTGCAAGAGTAGAACCTGGATTGTTTTTTTAACATAGAAAACAGGAAAAGATTATCTAGAACATCGTAAATTATGCCTAAAAGAGACATAATAAACATATTTGAGCTATGTTTGATCCACTAGAAGTATATACTTATGTTTAAAGGCTCAATTGTCAAATGACAATCCAGGTGAACTTCTGGAGCCTGCTAAATCTTCCAATGTCCCAAAGTTTTCATGTTATTTTTATATGTAACTTAAGTTTTCGTGTGTGTGTGTGCATGTACGTGTGTGCGTGTGTGCATGGGGATTAGCATTTATCCTGCTGCGTGCATAGTCAAAGAATTGTTTTTGAACTTCTTAGAGACACTGCTTTCTAAATGATTGGTCACAATAAGATATTACAGGGATGTGAGAAAAGTATATTTTAAGGCAAATAACTTTTTTTCACCATGGCATCAACAAAAGCTGGATTTTGCTCACAGTTTATTTTTCAGGTAGCTTAAGAGGATGTTGTTTCACTGAATGGTCTTTCTGGCAAGTAGGTATGAGAAAAATGTAAGCTCTGCTGTTCAAGAGGGCAGCAATTGATTTGCAGAGGGCAGAACAATGGCTTTTGCCAGCTTTGTGCTTGGGCATCCTCAGGAGGGGCCTAAGAACACCCAGGAGATAAAGTGAAGCAGGCAGGACATAGCGTGCTTTTTTTCCAACCAATTCTTTCTACTACTAAATTTGGGCAGTTGTCTAAGCGAATAAAGCATAAACGGCTAAAAGATTTATATAAGACTTCCTGAGGAATCAGAGGACTGGCACATTTACTTAATGTGAACAAAGGCAGTAATGTAAGCCCTGCTTTCTACATTCCCTGCTCTCATGTTATTAGATTCTTAAATTATATTTTCATTAAAAGTATGTATATATCATTAAGAACTGAGCCTTAAGCAAATCCAGCAATGGGCTAAACTGAAAATCAACGGTTTCCAGAAATATCTAATGGAAAGTATAACACTCCACCAAGTAAAATGTTCAGTGAAGGAGACGGGAGGGGAGATTTTCTTGGAGGTCCTCCTTGAAGAATTAGGACTGTGTTGAGAATGTGGGCCCTAAGTCATCTGATCCTTCTCATGCCATAATCTGGTAATGAAAACAATCTCAGGACCTCATGATAGGATTTAAAATGGATAAAAACTCAAGTCTATTGAAAATCCTTGAGTAAGTTCCTAGAAACAGGTCACTATCATTAGGAGGGTTTGAACTTTTAAGAAAGTTTGGGTACTAGAGACAAAGACTCCTGTCACACTTGGAATCTGCAAGTCATTAATTTTCCAAGACCCGTGAAGAAAAGAGTGAACATTTATTTTTACATTTTATTTTTAATGTAGTTGCTTTGTTTTAGAAAAAGCAGCATTAGAAATATCCTGAAAAAAAATCAGTTAGTAATGGAGAAACTATTGTCCTCTGCTGCTTATAGACGAAAAGGGAGGATGATGAATGAAGCCTGCAGAGTTAGGTAACAGCAGAAAGACAAAATGCAATGGAGGACCCTGGTGTCAGGGAGGAATTGTTGAGGCCAGGAAAGCAGGACTGAAAAGAAGACATGATAAATTGCTGAGCTTTTGTCAATTGAGCTAAAGATGGCCAGAAATTTTCTGACAAAATGTCTTGCCAAGATGCATGTAATTTTCTGTGGAGACACACATACAGTTTTGACAAGGATGGCGTTTCTATGCAGAGACAGACGCCTGAGAAGACAGCTATTAAGATGTTCACTAAGATATAGCAAACAGCAGTTAAGGTTTTTGTTGTGGTGGATTTGGAGAAAGGATTTGACTCTCAGTCACTCATACTGAATGTTCTCAGGTGGATGTGATGGGTGGGCTCTTTCATTAACACCCTGCTGTGGCTGTTCTGCTTTTCAGACTGGAACAGGGGCTTGGGCTTTGGTCCTTCACACCCTAATGCGGGCTAGCATGAAACCAGAGACACTTTACAGTCATCTCCTCTCCCCTCTTTTGAAATATCTAGCTGAGATGTTGGTGCTGCAATTCTTTTGCTCAACCAGGCTGAATAAAGTGTTGGTGCCAGGTATTTCAGCTAAGTGTCCAAAGGATATTTAGGTTAGGACAGTTGAAGATTATTCAATGAATAAAAAAATTGGAAAATCTTGTGTTTGTCCTCAGAAAGAATGTGAACATTTTTTTAAGTCTTGAGAATTTCCATAGGATAGGTAAACTAGTTTTTTTTTTTGCTTGAGTCCGTTCAACCCCACGATTTGATCTCTGCATTCAAATAACTGAACTGCATGAGCAAATATGAGTCAATTAGAAACAGAGGATGCAAAAAATGCTCTGTAAAGAAATACTTTGACATTTGCCATATGCTTAAGCAAATCAGACATCTATGCACATAATAACTGGCATATGCACTCAAAATTCCAGTGTGTTCTACTTTGAAAATCTATTCTTAAGAATGTTTTTAAGAAACATATCAGAAGGTCGATATCCTGGTTGAAAAAGGTTTCTCAGGCATTTCTTAAAACCCACTTGAAATAACCAGGTCTGTGAAAAGAAGCTGGCAGCCTCACAAGTTTGGACTTTTCTGTATGAAAACACCTCCTTTGTCAGCTTAGACAAGCAGTGAAAAGCAAACCATTAACCCATTTAACAATAGTAACTTGCTTAACCTGATACCTGTTAGCTTTTTTTCACCTTGAAGAGAAATCTGCTTGACTGGACAAGATATATTATTGGCTTCCCTGTGTCCAAGCTTTTCTTCCAGCCTGAAGATAACCTTCAACGCCAAAAAAGATAAATTCCCCTCATTTTTCCAATAGGGAAGGAGCAAGTATGAGGGCCATGGTATTTAGACCAAGTTTTAGAGGTGACAAGGAACTCTTCTATTGTCACTACTAGCATACGTGGGGGAGGGTGGGCTATCAGAATGTTTTGTTTTCTCCCAGAAGCACGTGAACTTAGCTGTTGAATTAATTTTGTCACATTTTAACAGATGCTTCGTGCAGAAAAGAATTTGTAAGTAGGTACCACTCCACAATCAACTGAAACTGGAAGCCAAGCTATGAAAAAGTAGCTCCAAAAGTAGTTCTTAGTGTCTGATTGCAGGAAAGAAATACACCCTTCTTGCTTACACTTTTACCTCTCCCGCTGTCTTTAACCTTCCTGGGAAGAGGCAAGAAGTTCTCATATTAAAGGCACAGAATTGGGTGACAGCATCATTGAGAGGGTGCTATGAATTAGAGCAGATGAATGATTTGATTGCGTAGGATTATTGCAGCACATTTCCAAATATGTTTGGTCCTTCAGAACTGCATTGGGAAAGAACTTCTGCTCCAAATACACCTTACTATTGTAAGCTTCAGCTGTTTAAACACAGATGCATCTTCTTTGTTTCTACTTGGTTTTAATAAATAAAAGCAGAAGAATTTTTCTCATATGGAAAATTCTGTTCTGTTGTCACCATGCATCTCAACAATCTTTGCATTACATACCTGATGGCTAAGGAAAGCTCTGACAGATGTCACTAATATGCTACAAGAAGTATCTATACACAGTACTATTGTTGGGTTGTCTTTCAGATAGGTCTCTGAAATCCCATCAGGCCAGAGTCTTAGTGGGTGAAAATCAGGACAGAATTAGTCAAATTTATGTTAGCTGAAGTATTGATCAGAAGATACTAGAGTATATTCCTGACTTGTATCTTTTGATAGTGGAGTCAGGCCCTATAGACAGCAAAGTTGGTTCTACAGACAGGCTTTCATTCTCTTCTTTATATTATTATACCTTTTAATAGCTTATAAAACAACTGTTATGGTAGCTGACATAGCTTTGCTCTCGTGCTCAAGTGTTGCAATCTTTTATTTTTCATCTTCACATTTGCTCTTTTGTTAACCTTCTTAACCACCAGCTAACATCTGCTAAAGTATCTTTCAATGGGCTTCAAAAGAAAGGTCTTGATAATGTATTAAGCTTTCCTGGAAAGAGGATGTTCCTGCCTGAAGGTATTATACGCACAGTGCTTGGATGATGGAGGTTTTTCATCCCTCCCTTTAAAAGTAAATACGCAAAAGGGTCTGATCATATTTCTATTTCTCTTTCTGCCCAGTAGGAGTGTAAGAAAGCAGTATTCCTATGTGGGGTGCTTGTCTTAAGCCAAGTGTTCAAGTTGGCCCCAGCGGAGATTTCGTAACAAGTGTCAGACGGATGCTTCAAGTTAAACGCATCATCTAGTTGGATACAGAGTCAGCTTTGCACAGGCATGTGCTAAATTAAGGCTGGGGACTTGCCTCTTATCATCTTCCTTATACACTTGCTCTAAAGGAAACCAGAATGCAAATTATCTTTCAGGGCAAAGTGCCAAAAAATTACTGCCTTGTTAGGAGAGGCTGAGAGTCCTGCAAAAGATGAAGTACCAGGCCTCATTTGTCCTGGCAGAAGTTCGTCCTGGTGCCATTGGTGCTGCTTCACAGGATGGCTCTGGTCCCCCCTTCCACTGCCGTTCAGCCCCTCTTCTCCACCTCTACAGATCTAGCCCTAACTTGTTACAAGAGAGCTTTTTGTTTTACTGTAACTTCCAACAGCAACATGCAGAATCTTGCTTTTATTAAAAATGTGCTTTTATTTCTATTTTCTGTACAAAACAAGCTTTTTGGCATGAAGAGCAAAATCTGTTTCATCAAAGGAGAGCAGAGTATAATACAATCCATTCTCATAACAATGAGGGGAGGCAGAAGGTGGTGTTTAGATATGCTTGTAACTTATTTGCTTTGTGTGCCACACATTCTTCTGGTTGACAGGATGCCAGCAGTAGAAATAACACTACCTAGGAAATGAGGGGCTCATCTCATCTCATCTTGAGATCAGAAAAGTAGGGCTCATGCACTTTAGGCAGTTTTCAAAAGGCTTTATTTTGTGCATGAAGTGCAACTCTACCAGGTCTGCCATGGTGATAAAAAATTGCTGACTGATACGGGAGAGGTCTGACACTTAGGAAGCATGTGACTTGATTGCGTGTAAAATTGTTTGCGTGGTTTCCAGGGGAACATTTTTTTCCACCAAAAATGTCTATGTGTCGAAAGTCCGTTCATTCTGGGAAGCAACATTGACTTAAAACAGTTGTTTCATAAGAAAAACTGAAACACAGTTTTGATAAGGTAGAAATCCTGCTGTAAGACTTATTGGAGTAATATTTTCTATTACAGCATTTACAATGAAACATACAGAAAACAAAGTCAATACTATTTATTTGCAGGAATCTTCCTACTTATTTAAATTTATTTAAGCCGTTGCCAGATGGTCCCCAAAATGCTAGCTCAGACTTCTTCTAGACTCTCATAAGAAGTCCTTTCTCCCCTCTTAAAGGAGACCACGTAGAAACCCTGGATTCTAGGGTTGCCTAGATTGCCTAGACTATTCTCCCCATGCAAAAACTGGGCTTTGAGACTGGCCCAAGTTGCAGACTAGTCAGTAAGATAAATTCTTTCATTAGTAGCCAGCAAAGTTGTGCTCTAAATGTCCTTCTTGATATGTATCTATAGCACGCCACTTACTGAAGACTTTGGTCCTTGCTGTGGGTCTTATGCCCACCCTTTTGAAACCATCTTTGGAAGTGATCAAAGGCCCTCTGATATAATATCAACTTTGATGCTTTGGGTCTATGTCTTCAGATTAAAAAATCATCCAAAATTCTAAGTGTTCGCAGTATATACAGCACCAGTGAATTTTCTTACTGGCTGACTCTAAGTGTCAAGGAAAGAATCACAACTCAGCAGCATTTGCAGAACTGAGAATGAGTTGATTTGACAAAAGGGAAAAAAGGGCTCATAGAGGACAGAGTAGTTCTTTGTTCTTCTATCTTGAAAATTGGTGCCACTTCTAAAATAATATCACATCTCACCTTCTATAAACCAGACTTGTGACACTGTTTGGAGAAGGAAGTTGTTTTTCTCATAAAACATCTCACATAGTGTGTTAACTTCTGACCATAGCAACCAGGACCTTTCTTTTTAATTTCCAGTGAGACTTGCAAGACAAATGAAATATTGTTGACTTCAGCAAGAAAAGGTGTCTGGAATTTCAATGTACTGTTTTGTGATCAATTATGGGAAAATAATTGGTGGAAAATGCTTCTGCCTTCCTGAGGGTTCAAAGATGGGATGTGAAGTTCCTGAAATCTGTATGAGAAATGATATCAATTACCATTTTTAGTTTGGGGCAATTGACTTAGAATAGTTTTCATTCAGTTTGTATATCAGTTGGGGTTTTTTTGTAAAAAGCTGAAAGGAAACTACTCACTACTGAGAGAACAGGATGTTGGCCAGAGGCATAACTTCTCGCAAAAAGTTTAATCATGAATGGATATTGGGCTGGGATGGATAGACTATTATACACACACATTTTTATCAAGAATCCTCTTTTACACTGTATTTCCAAGCATTTCTATCAAGTGTTATTGGAAACAGCGTACTGTTTGGTGTTTCACAAGCTTGTGTCAGTGTGCAGTCCTTGCCAGAGGACACCTTCATCTTTGCAGGAAATGCATCATGCAGATGACTAACAGATTCCAGAACCACTTACAATTGAGTATCAGGCACTCTGTGAGTCATCATGTAGCTGTGTAGTCACTCATGAAGAGAAATAAGCCCTCAAAAAAAAGAATTCTAGAGACACAAAAAGGCATCCTTATTTTTAGAGTTTAATTCTGTCATTCCCGCCTGTAGATTTGCATGTTCCAACTTACACTATAGAATAGTTTACTGAAAATCATAGATCAATAAGATGACTCTGTAAAGTTTTATATCTGAATAAAACATAAGATTATGCTAAATGCTGCAGCTACTATTCAGAATAGCATTATTAATAAGTAATATGAGTAAACTTGATTTAGTTATTTTTGCAAAGGCTTGCATGGGGACTACTGCACTCAATAAGCCATTGGACTAGAAGAAAGTTGTCACTGCAACCTGTTTCTTTAGTTAACTGGTCATATGGAAAGCCCTGTGTTGTGTCTGTTTTTATAAATAACACTGTTCATGTGGATAAACTTTTCCTTATCCATCAAGGCTATTCTTACACATGGACCATTAATATTCTTATGTAAAGGGTTTATGATTATTTTATGATTATTGTATTCATCAGATAGCAAGTGTTGTGTAAAACCTGCCAAGCTGGAGTTTGTCCAAAACACCTTCTTGGGAGGAATGTTGATGTATCCATACCATTCCCCCTCAGAGTTCAAACTTGTCCAGAGACAGATCTTGCATCATTAAGTGGTGATTGCTTATGTGTTGTGTTCATGACTGATCGTAAGGCATATACATGGGAGATTTGCTCAATTAGGAGTCACATAATTTGTTCCTGGAATCTTAAGATTTATGTTTTCAAGGCAATGAAACAGTCTTTAACTTTCTCTTGGCTTTTAAAGAAAAAGTTACGTTTCTTTGGCTCAGGTTATCTTTGGAAGGAAGGCACTATCACAGCTGTTAATCAGCAGCCTGCCAGATATTAAGTCTGTAATACATGGTTTTATTTTTAAAGTATTCATCCAGAGAAACTCCTTCTCTTTCTAAATTTAAAATTTGACAGCAGTTTAACAGACAATATTCTGGGTACTTTCACAAACACATCATATATTTCTCCTACATTTTTCCTCCAGGTACTCAGGCCATCCAATTTCAATCTCCCAAATTCTTCCTTTTCCATTTGTGATCCTCCATCAGAAGTTCAGTTCAACGTTCAAATTATGTCTTCTGTTGCTTTAAATGGTTTAGAGATCAAACAGTCTGATTTCAGATTTATAACTCTGCTCTTACAGACACCTTTCTATTGCCATATACACTTATTACTTCATTAGTACCTGCTTCAGAAAATCAACAGTAAGTGAAAGCAAAGAATCATAATGCATGGGTTGGAATATGTACACACAGTGTTAAGGCATGCATAGAAGAACTAAATCTAAGTGGACTAATTATATTTTATTACTCTTCTTTTTTTTCCATCCTCCAGTATTCTCTATTCAGCATCTGTGCACTTTTCCCTCTGTGAATTCTTCTGTATTGTTATTCTCAAGTATGTTGCTTGGCCCTCCAAAAACTGGCAAGTTTGGCTCAGAAAAGCATGTGAAAGTTCAAAGCTGGTCTCTGTATATCCTCATCTCTTTGATCTGAATTCCTGTAAGTACAAGCTTTCCCAGAGACCTTCCTTTCCTTCCTGGTAGCTGCCTGTAAAATATTGTGAGAATCCTCTTTTGCACTATATTTCCAAGCTTTCATTTCTAGTTCTGTCTTGAACTAGTAAGTGAAAATATGTGTGAAAAAAAGTCTATGGAATGTTTTTTAGACATCATACAGTATTTCCTTTTCAACTTGTTTAATTTGCATTCAACTCATGTTTACAATTGTTCCTGTGTTCCAAACCATTTTGTCAGCTATCTGAACAATCCTGTCTTCCTTTTCTCCTGCAACATACAAATTCATAAAATTTCCCCTATCCTTTTTTTCTGCCTCTGTTTTGCATTTTCCACCTCTCTCCTCATTTATGAAATTCCCTTTTCTCCTCTTTCCTAGTCCTGCCTCATTGCTGGATCTCCTTCTCAAAATGATAAATCTCCTTCTCAAATACTAGATCTCCTCCTTCTTCTCAAGGGTTTCAACTCTTTACTCCTGTTTTCCTTATATATTCTGTAATCTTTCTTAGGCTGGGTTTTTGTACCTCTTTATCCCCTTTTTTATACTTTACTTGTATGCCTGCCTGACCATGAGTGGATTTACCCACACATAAAGTTTAAAATTTTGCTCTCATTCTCATTGTTCAATCATTGCCTCATCATGTGGTGGAGCAGCCTCTGCACTGTATATCCTGTCTTTGCCCACACAACCACTGCAGCAAGACTGTTATGTGTAAAAAACCATTCAATATCTATATATATATTTTGTTACTTAGCCCTCATCTTGCGTAGTTTCTAATACAATTTCTGTTTTCAAGTTATATGGGTAAAAGAATGACTGCCTTCATGAAAGCCAGATCTATATAATAAACACAAATTTTTCCTACAGAGTTTAATAAGGAACCAGTCCAGGTGTTCTATAGCATAAAATCGCAGTTCTATAACTTCAGTGTTGTAGCTGTAGGCATCAAAAGGCAGTACAAGGAAATCCAGGCAGAGAGACAGAGACTAAGGAGAAAATACAGAAAAGTACAAGAGAAGTGATGAAGCAATGAGATTAATGAAGGAATACTGCTTCTGCCATTCAGGTCCCTGATTGGTGCTAAAAGCTTCAGGATAAAATTACCAGTCAGCCACAGTCTACGTAAATAGGAGGAGGCTATTTGTTTATTTTCTCATTAACCACATACATGTGACACTGCAGAGACTATGTGCCCCTGTTAACATCACCTGGCACAGAAATCACTCCAGGCCACGTGGCAGAGAGATACCTTCTCTGTACCATCTTTCCTCCCCTTCCCTCTCTCCTCCACTTCTTCCTTGATGCTGTATCCAACTCTGGCCTCAAGCACCAGCCTTTAAGAATGAGGAGAAAAATGTTTTGTTGCTATATTGCAAACATTTGGGGGCACAGATCTGTAAGTGTCTGATGGTTAATTTGCTAATTTGTGGTTTGCTATGTATTTTTGTTCCTAGACGTTATTTAGCCATAGGTAGATCAAACATAGACTGGAATAAAGTGTTGTATAGTATGTATATATATAGCAATCTGTTAACATGTATTGCATTGTAGTAGTCAGATGAATGCTACATTACTGAGTTTCTTTTCCCTCAGTTCTTCACAAGATAAGAAATTTCAGATAATTTGACAGAAACGGGATTCATGTCTCAAAATTTTCCCTTCAATTCTTTGTTGCTGTTTATCATTCTTTAACATTTCCGCTCAGCAGCAGAGAAAGCCTATGTCTCTACTTGCTAGGCATTTCCTCTTACTTTCATTAATTCCAGACAACTACAATGTTTGTTTAATTACATAGCATGGCAAATTGTGCTAATCAATTCTGTTCACACCCAACTGGGATCCCTCATGATACATAGATATCTGTAGTTGGTGAAAAATGAAGAGAGACAGAAGTGATGAAATTAATTCAATAATTCATCATCCTAGAAGCATGCCCAGACCAAAACTTCCTCTGCAGACTCCTGTCCTACCTGAAAAGCTTGGATCTGAAATCCTGTCTGAAACCTTTCCCTCAGGAAGGTTGCTAAACTACTGAAAAGATCTCTACAGGGTCTGAGCTTTTTAGAAATAGTTGGCAGTTTATGTTTGTATTTCCTTTTAGGTGCTTTGAAACAGGAATTGTTCTCATTGTTCTTAGTGGCTGGACAGTTACATTGCCACATGCTGTTCTCTTCTGCTGAAAAATGAATTATAGTAGTGGGACAAGTAAGATCTGCAGAAAAACACAGAGGGGAAAGAAAGTATATTTCAGTATCATGCTACCCTACTATTCAGCCCTCTACTTCTTCAGTCCGCCAAATCTCTACACAAGGATCTACCTGTTTGTTTTCTACCATCGTGGAACAGATTCTCCTAGAAGCTGTGCTAAGGCATATGGAGGACAGGGAGGTGATTCAAGACAGCCAGCATGACTTCAACAAAGACAAGTCCTACCTGACCAACCTAGTGGCCTTCTATGATGGAGTGACTACAACAGTGGACAAGAGAAAAGTTATGGTTGTCATCTATCTGGACTTCTGCAAGGCCTTTGACAAGGTCACCCACAATGTCCTTCTCTTTAAACTGGAGAGGTATGGTTTTGATGGGTGGACTGTTTGGTGGATGAGGACTGTCATATCCAGAGGGTAGTGGTCAATGGCTCAATGTTCAGATGGAGATCAGTGACAGTGGTGTCCTTCAGGGGTCTGCATTGGGACCAGTACTCTAATATCTTCATCAATGACATAGCAGGATCGAATGCATCCTCAGCAAGTTTGAAGATGCCATTAAGCTGAGTGATGCGGTTGACAGACCTGAGGGACAGGATGCCATCCAGAGGGGCCCGGACAAACTTGAGAAGCAGGCCTATGTGAACCTCATGAGGTTCAACAAGGCAAAGTGCAGGGTTCTGCGCCTGGGTTGGTGTAACTCCTTGTATGAATACAGGCTGGGGATGAAAGGATTGAGAGCAGCCCTGCCAAGAAAGTATTTGGGCTACTGGTAGATGAAAAGCTGGACATGAGCTGGCAATGTGCACTCACAGCTCAGAAGGCCAACTGTATCCTCGGCTGTATCAAAAGAAGTGTGGCCAGCAGGTCAAGGGAGATGATTCTGCCCCTCTACTCGGCTCTGGTGAGTCCCCACCTGGAGTACTGTGTCCAGCTCTGGAGCCCTCAGCACAGGAAAGGCATGGACTTATTGGAGTGGGTCCAGAGGAGGGCAACAAAAATGGTCAGGGGTCTGGAATGCCTCTCCTGTGAGGAGAGGCTGAGAGACCTGGGGTTGTTGAGCCTGGAGAAGAGAAGGTTCCAGGAAGACCTTATTGTGACCTCTCAGTACCTGAAGAAGGCCTACAGGAAAAATGGGGACAAACTTTGTAGCAGGGCCTGTTGCGACAGGACAAGGGGTAAGGGTTTTAAACTAAAAGAGCCTAGGTCTAAGGAAGAATTTTTTTACGATGAGGGTGATGAAACAATGGAAAAGGTTGCCCAGAGAGGTGGTAGATGCACCATCCCTGGAAACATTCCAGGTCAGGTTGGATGGCACTCTGAGCAACCTGATCTAGTTGAAGATGTCCCTGTTCATTGCAGGGGAGGTTGAACTAGATGACCTTTAAAGGTCCCTTCCAACTCAAACTATTCTACAATTTTATGCTACCTAGACATTGATCTTAATCTTTCTTGAGACACTTTGAAGGATAAAGTAGGATACAATCCAAAATATAGTAATATAAATACACATTTCCAAACAGTCCTTCAGTGAGTACCAATATATTATTACTTCCTTATGTAAGTAAAAATATTTTGATCTATGTATGCTGATGTAATTTCTGTGGATTGATAGAAAGATTTGTGAGAACAACACTGCTTCATAGCCAGAGTCTGATAAAAACTCATGAATTAAAATTTATGTTTGAGTGATATATGGTGCAATTCACCCTGAAATCTTACCTGGAAATGTATTTCATTTAAAATTTGTTATTTTGTGATGAACTTGACAATTGCATTTACTCCCACATCCTGTCATACCACTGTAGCAAGTTGAGGCAATATCATTGCATATACAACTTCCAATGAAAACTTGAAGCAAATTTAAAATTTGGAGAGAGGAACGACACTTTTTTATACATACTATGTTTATATAATTATTTGGAGCAACAGTCTATTCCAAAAGAACAAAGAGGAAGCAAAGGTTTTCAGCTATTTATTTTTGTTTGCAAAACATATTTCTGTTTTTCCGGGAAACACACCATAAGTTCCATACATGCTCACATATTCTTAATATTGGCAAGAGTACAGTATCGCCAAGGGGGCACATTCAGAGGTAAATTGATTTCACTCTCCTAATGGAAAAAATGCATGGTATTCCAGAGTCTTGAAAAAACACCAAAGTGAAGCAGCATCCCTTTACATATGCATTGGAATTATTCCTAAGTGCATAAAGATGCTTAGGTGATTTTCAGTCAGACCAAAAAGTTATATCCAGATGTGAATAAATGGCTATGTGGATTGCTTTTCTATTTGAAAAATGATCTATGTACCACAAAATAATATATACCAGACCAGCCTCCTGGTGTCATCTTCGTGATGAATGAACATCATGGGGGAGGAGGAAACTTGTTCTCTTCCTATTTTTCCTTCCATATTTGTAGATTTATATTGAGATGATAAATGAAGCTCTGATGTATTTGCTGTTGTTTTTGAGAGATACACCCCATTCACTAGGACTGCTTGAAGACATCAGCAATTTGTGGGATAAGATTGTGGCCACATCTGGACAGCAACTGATGGAGAGTGGAGAGAGAGACATGGGGCTCTGTTACCTGCCTGCTTTCCTGTTGCACAGCTGCTTCACAGACAACCAAAAGACTGTCATTGTAGTAAGGTGTGCTTAAATGCAATGAGTCCCATGTGCTCTAGGGGAGTACTATCCAGACTGCACATGCAGGATAACCGTTGACATGCATGCATGGAAATTTGACTTTGAGGGCATCTGTAACGTCAAGAGCAGGCAGCCTAGGCATGTGAGGAACTACACAGATCCTTTGGTGAGACCCCACCTTGAGTACTGTGTTCAGTTTTGGGCCCCTCACTACGAGAAGGACATTGAGGTGTTGGAGCATGTCCAGAGAAGAGCTACGAAGTTGGTGAGGCATCTGGAGGACAAGTCTTATGACGAACAACTGAGCAAACTGGAGTTGTTTAGCCTGGAGAAGAGGAGGCTGAGGGGAGACCTCATCACTCTCTACAACCACCTGAAAGGAGGTTGTAGAGAGGTAGGGGCTGACCTCTTCTTCCTGATGACAAGTGATAGGATGGGAGGAAATGGGTTCAGGTTATGCAAGGCGAGGTTTAAATTGGATATTAGGGAAAAAAAATTCACTGAAAGGGTTATCAAACATTGGAATAGGCTGCCCAGGGGGGTGGTGGATTCGTCATCCCTGGAAGTGTTTAAAAAAAGGGTAGACGTGGTACTTGGGGAAATGGTTTAGAAGTGGTTTTGTCAGGGCAGGTTAATGGTTGGACTTGATGATCTTAAAGGTCCCTTCCAACCTCAACAATTCTATGATTCTATGATTGTGTCTTCAGGTTCTGTGAAAATTTTACATATACTTTCCAAAAGCAGCTTCATGTAAAAGGCAGAGAGGTGGGTTAACAAAAGCAAAGGGAAATCCCTAAAAGCAAGCTAGTGCTGTGTTACTGGGATCCTCTTTAACCCATGCAGAAAATCTCCAGTGCAAGGGCTGGAGTATTGTTGCAAAAATTTTTTTCCATTGCCCATCTTCTTCCATGTTCTTAAGCACATTTTACATGCACATGTGAAGGAAAAATGGCACAGTACTGCTACATGTATCCAGTTAAGCTCCTTAAAGGAGCCTCAAAAGCAATCTCAGTAACCCTAACAGTTGTTCTGACCCAGACAAGTGTGGATCATCTTACGTGTTTTTTCATTTTCCCTGTGATTAGCATATCAGAAGAAAGGGACAATGTATTACCTTTCTAAGATTATGCTTTGCTCTGGATGTATCTTACCTGATGTGAGAGATGTTGCTTTACTAGTGATGTTTCTAAAAAACAGACAAGCATTGTGCTAGAGGGAAAGATCATGGCTGTTTGCTTCACTCTACTATTGCAGTAGTTAAGAGAAGAAAGGCCTGAGTTTGGTTTTGGAGGAAAACTTCACATCCAGATACAGGACTTCATGCCTGTGAGGCCAAATGAAGTTAGAAGGAAATAAAGGAACTGAAGAAGTGGGGAAAACCAATGTACGACTCATCTCTCAGTTTCAAATGTTGAAGGATGTTTGCAGTTATGTTTGCACTACTTGTATGAAATGGAATGAAGTATTTGTGACTTCTGTTGTTGCTACCAGGACACCCTTGGAAAAGGACAACATTAGCGAGGTGTACCAGTGTGTTTGCAAGCTTTAATGGAATACTGCAGAGAGAACTTCCAAGACCAGTTGGCTTCCATATAATTCAGATTATTTTGCTTCCTTTTTGGCAGTCTCACAGAAAGACGGGAGAGGAAGTGCTACAATATCAGCTGGGCTGTATATGTCCGTCTGCACAGGAGTCTCTGGTGACAAAAGGTCATGAAATACCCAAACTGAGGATTTCCTTCTTTTTTTCTTTTTCTTATTTTTTTTTTTTTTCATAATACATTATATCTCTTTTACGGTGGACTTCGAATACATTTTTTTAAAAGGATGCCCTGGAAACCCTTATAGATTTTAGATTTGAAAGAAACTATTTGCAACTACCTGCAGCAGGTATATTTGGTACACTTCCCTCCCACACTTCTTCTCTAGAATATGATTCCAAATCTTCCAAGTATTTCAGGGAACAATCTCAACCACCTCCAACAACAGCAAACCAATGACAGTATGGAAAACAGATGCCTGAGCTCCAAAGGCACTTTCAGAATGATCGCCAGTCCTGTCAGCTATCTCAAAAGCGGGAAGGACATAATTTTGCCTGTCACTGATAATAAGAACAGTTGGAAGAACAAAAGGCATTTTAAATCAGCACTTCAGCACAGATCCCTTATTGCCAACACTAAAATAATTGGTGTGATGCACATATCACACACAAAAGACCTCAGACAGACTCCTCCAACTTAATTTTCCCTGAGGCTTCAGTCTATACCAATTACATAGCATTCCTTCTCTTAATAGGTCTAGCTGACGAAAACTTGTAGGCCAGGGTAATAATCAAAACCTTTTGGTGGATTGCCCAGTTCACCTCATTCAGCCAAAATGTACTCCTTTACATCCAGGGCATCAGGCCAAGGTCTTTCTCTGCTTTTTTTAATGGCTAGCATCAACACCATTACTGAGACACCTGGCTGGAGAGATCAAGGGTTCTGGTGTTCACCAAAACTTTCCCAAAACTTTCAGCAGGCAAAGGCCCAAAGAAGGTGTTTTCCCCACTTGGGAAAAAGCAGTGAAGAAACTCATAAGAACACTTTCTTTTGTTCCTGCCCCAAATCAGCAAGTGCCCCTGCAGCCTGGAGTGCCCTGTACGTGACCTGAAACAAGTCATTTAATCCTTCTGTGCTTTGCTTCCACATCTGTAAACTGGAGATAATCCTTCTCCACTTCTCCAGGCAGCTTGGAAGATAAATTCATTAATTCTTGGGAGCTGCTCAGTACTTTGACAAATTGGGCTCTCTGCATGCGAGCACTTACAAAAAATTTCTACTCCTGGAGCAACCCTTCTCCTATCTGACAGCTGAAAGATATAGGTTTGAACATACTAATCCACTGGGCCTTAAGACTTTAATCCTCCAAAGTCACCCTAGTGATTATTATGCCCGGTTGAGCATCAGAACTGAACAAACAAATGCTGAATAAAGTCAGCCTGCCAAAAGATTTCATTTCAGACATTTAGGTTTTGTTGGGGTCCTCCCCCCTCACCTCAGGCTCTCTGAAGAAGAAGAAAACAAGCTGATTGAATATTACGACAGCTGCCAGGCTTGGTTTTTACCACAAATACCATGAAATAGCAGCCATGGAACTCAAACCCCAAACATCTCGTTGCGGTGGGAGAGGCAGGAAAATGAACAAGAACGAAGAGAAGGAAAGAAGAACATTTGAGGACAGAGAAAACTGATAAAGGGGGTTTTGGTTAGGTCCATTAAAGCATTGTGCATCTTCACAATAGCTTGCTGCTCCAGCATCAAGCTCTAGCACAAGGCTGGTGCATGGGTAATGTTAGTTGCCACCGTATATATATGTAGTCACCACAACCATGTTGGTGGTGTGTTTCCTTCTATTTCTTCTTGGTTTGCCATTTACTTTGAACTGTTTGCCTTAGCATCCTGAAGAGATGCACAGACATGAAAATGATTAAATAGGCAGTGGAAATTTTGTCCCTATGAAGAAAATACTACAATGGGATGGGCAGATCTGTGACTCAGTCCTGTTTGATTCCCAGAGGTGTAATGAGATTTGAATGGATGTGTGTAAGCCATATTGTCTGTCTCATGATTGTGACCATAAAAACATATAACCAGACCATGAAGGACAATTGATTTCCCACATCTCTGTATATACCTTCCCCTATATTTTCTTGCTAGATATTACAGGTGATTTGTATAAATCTCATCACTTACTTTTATAGGTCTGTGAAATAGAACCATATTACAAAATTTTGTAATTGAAAGCAATTTTTTTAAAAACTTAATTATCTGGAAATATAATACCTTTATTTGGGAGAAAGCATTCTGTAGCAACCAGTTGAGGACTCAGAAAATACAAATCAGCATGTATGTTTAGGGCTAGAACTAAGTGAACAACATTCTTTGTGTTTATCTTCCACCCTGATACTTACAAGAACTTGTACATATCACTTGCTTTTAACCTGGCAACATCACTTTGAGGTTCAACACTAACTTCACATGTGCGGGTGGATCTAAGGTTTACAAGTTTGGTGTGATTCTAATCAGCAGCGTACTGTTCAAGTACTATTTATGAGAACTTGTTGATATGGAAAACGGGGCTGGAAATATTGTAAAAACACACTCAGTCTGGTATGGAAACAACTTCCAAGAAGCTATTTTTGAGCAATTTCCACTTCTTGTCTTGCCTTTAAACAGGAAGCAGTAAGAATCATAACAGTAACTATGTTTAAGTTCTTAAGCTTTCTAAAACCTTGCAAACAAGTTCAAGTTTCTGGCATAGCTACTGGGAGATTCTTATTAAATCCAGATAAATTTTACCATCCTCATCTTTTGATTTCTGACCAAAAATACCTCTAAATTCAAAGGTGTTTTCAGCAGAAGGGCTTTTTAGAAATCAAAGAGTACATTCCTGTCTGTGACAACCCTTTGGCAGTAAAGGATTTCTATCAGTTCTCCACAGTTGGAGAATTTGGCTGAGAGGTGCGCTTGTCTAACGGTTTCTTCAGCATATAACTGCATGAATCATAATGTTTGCCATTGTCCTCAAGCTGCAAAGAATTGTCCAGCGAATTAATCTCCTCATTTGTAAGTGCTCAGGATTTTACTTCAGGATGGGATGTATGTTTGTTCAGATTAATAGAAGGAACTCTGCATTGTGCTTCAAATATACAGTTAGTCCAAGCGAATGCCAGTAACACTATGGGTGTGACGTGTTTGTCTTATCTGTCCTTGGTGGATAATAAAGGAGAGGACATCTAGTGAGCAGAATAGTTGTTATGGAGAGAAAAAAAAAAAAAGGAAAAAAAAAAAGCTCCAACTTTCCTTTTTTTCAAATAAGGGAAAAGAATAAAGAAAAGCATCTTGCAACTGAAATTGCTATTAGCAGGAGAAAAAGTAAGAAAAGACACTTTTTCACCTTTTGTATCTCTCCAGTCACTCAGTGTATTCTACTTGTTTTACTGGAGAAATCATTTTGTCAGCTAATTGTGTTTATAACTATAGCTGATGCAGCGCATGGGAAGCTGAGCTACATATTCACTGCCCCTGTGCCTGCTCAGGATGTCCACTGCGTGCAGGCGGCCTCGCAAACCTTCCCTACAGAGGGCATTTCTGTCAGTGACCTTTGCAGATCTCATGCTGGGCTATTTTTGTTGGTGGGGTTAATTTAGGATATAAACCGGAAAGGAAGTTGTTACCATAAGGGAGGAAAAATATAGCATAACCTTTGTGGAAGTTTTATCTGTGTTCCATATCTCAAAGTCATAAAAACTAATCTGACTGATATGCATAAGAACTGAACCAGGCCCTTAAAAACAACATTTAAAATTTACAGCAAACAATCTCCTCGTTTTCTTTCACCCTTTTCTCTTTTTCTTCTTCTCTTGCAAGGGAATTGGGTTTCTTTAAATGTCTTCTCCTTACTCACTCCTTACTTAGTTCAAGGGTATGGGCAGGTTTGTGTTTTATTTAGGAGACCACATGTTATTTAGGTGATGGACTTCAGTAGAAAAGGCAAAAATGCAATAACTCTTTAAAAACTTTTTAAAACCCTAAGAATTGAAGCAATCCCTTGTTCCCTTCCTCTGCTTTTAGATATTTACCGCAAGTCATTGTGGATAGATTACAATGATGAAACTATATATGCCCCAGAGTACCGTTACCTTAGTTAATTGAAGAACATGCAAGGACTGAAAGTAATGCTTATTGTCTTCTGTTAGCTGCAAGGAACTACTGCTACATGTAAAGACATACACACATATACGTGTGTGTATATATATAAACATATACATGCATGCAATTATTTGTTCTTTGATGTTAAAACAAGATGTTTTAATCCCCCAGGAAAGGACATTTCCTCCAGATGTGCACACTTTTTGAGACAGAAGTCTAGATGATGGTGCAGAGTGGGGATGTGGGGAATGCTGTTTGGCACCTGCTTTCTGCACAGCCAAACAACAGGATTTCTCAACACCATGGCACCATAGCACATTTCAGAAATAATAAAAATCTACAATCAGGATGTTTCTGCTGGAATTTGAGAGCTCAGCACAACACAGAGAAGTGAGAAGAGTTTGGGCAGTCCGGGACTGAAGTAAACCTTTAATTACCAAAGCTTTTCAGAAATTTAGGACCAGTTTGATATTAGTCTTATTATTCTGGATATATGAATGCATACCGATGCTAGACTACAAAACAATATCTCCCCACTTTTTTGAACTGAGCCAATCTCTGTCTTTCATAATATGTCTGTCACGCTGTCATCCCTCTCTTAAGAAAAAGCAGTGATGGGGAATCTGCCGCATCTCAAATCAGCCAGCTCAAAAGAAACAGTGGCTAATTAACCTGACAAAAATGTTATGCTGTTACTGAGTTTCGTTTTACCCTTCTCTCACTGTTCAATCTTTCTCCTTGTTTCTCAGTGAAGCTGAGGAAATAATCTTTTAATCATACTCTGGATCAACTGGAAAAAAACCCCCAGAACCCTGAGCCTAACAGCTTGCCATTAGTTTCTCAGTAATATAAGCATTGCTATACTTCTTTTCTTCTTCTTTTTTTTAATTGGTTTTGAAGTAAAGGTGACAGAGCTGGAAATATATAGCACTAATGGTCTTGGTAATATCCTATTAAGAGATAATATTATCTTCTGCTTTTTCAAGGTATTTGTTTGTTTATACATGCAAACCTGATGTTTTCCCTCTAAATGTTGCTGTCTCTGCAGGAGCTCATGTTTAATGTGTTACTTACCAAGGAATATGAAATCCATTTCAGCATCACTGCTTTGCAGAAAGCAAACTCTTCATGTCAATATGGGTATACATGCTGTTCCTAGATGAATGACCGTGCATTTCATTGTGCTAAACTGTTTATTGTACAACTGAACCTACTTTGTCAGGTTAGTTTGATTGCTATGTGCCACTGATACAAAGAAGCGCGAACTCTCCAAAATCACTCAGGGTAGAACTCATCTTGTCAAACTTAACCTAATTAAAAACTGGCCATCCAGGCTGCATTACCCACCTAGGCTCAAGAGAGAGAAACACACTGTTCCTAAAAGTAATTAATGTTTAGGACAAACAGGATAATTCACAATCTGCAAATGCCTGATTTTCCCCCACTGCATGTGAAGGCAGATGATATGAGTTGCTTGGACTTCACTTCTAACTTATAAGGGATAAAATGGATCAGATGATCCCAATTTTAAAACTTCTGCCCTTGTCCCATTACAATTCTTCTGACAGTTTGTCTTTCTGAACCATTGCAGAAACTTCCTCTTCTGTCTCTCTTCTCCCCTGCAGGTAATAATACTGATGGAGTAGTAATTTTAGATATTTTAACAAGACCAGTGATACTGCATTGCACTGCCAAGACCAATATTCATGTGGAGATGCTATGTTTTCTCTTCTGGTATCATGCACTCTGGGTTTCTCTTCGTGGTTTCTCAGAATATGGGTTTTTTTTCTGTATTCTTACAAAATGTAAAGTAAAGTTTATGTTTATGAACAAAGTCTTGGAAACCAGAAATATTTATCTCAGAAGTCCTGTAAGGGCACCAAAACAGCAAGTGAACATTGTTCTGAGAGTCACCCTGAAGTATCCCACACTCCTGGGAGAGTGAGCAGTTCTGATTTTTGCGGTGGTTGACTTTGAGTTGGCTCACCAGTGAGGTGCAGCTTCGAGAGATTTCTCCACATGGAATTCAGCCAATTCCATCTGTCTTTCTCTCATAAATTACAACAGCTATTAGAAGATAGAAAAGATTTTTAATCAGTGGTATTCTGGGCCAGATTTGAAGATATGACCAAGAGTAGGGAGACTTCCTTTCCCACATATTTTTTGCATCCTGAAGGTTTCAATGAAAAAAATCAGATTACACAAAAAAACAAAATCTGGGCCAAAATCTTCCCACTTACAACTAGTCAAACCTCATTAATTTCCTAGCCAAAACCTGGTGCTGTGAGACCCAAACCCTCAGACTCTACCAGCAGAGAAAATAGGAAGGTCATATTTATCCTCAAACCACTGATTTCCTAATTTTATACTCTGTATTCTACATTATGAGACACCAACAATGCCATCCAAACCTCTTTGGTTGTAAATGTATTATCAACTGCATATCACACATATACTTTAGATATTTTGTAGAGAAGCGTAAAATTTTTATTAAATTGTCTTTTTAAATGGTAGGCTGAAAGAGCTTCTGTAGCGGTAAAAATGAAGTGGGTCTGAATTTGATCAAGACTTTGGGATTTTTTTCAAGGAAAACTGATACTGTGATTAAAACAATCGACCGGCATCCTCTCACAAAATTTCCAGTTTCTTCTAATAGTACTTTTTAAAAGTCACTTAATTGCAGAGGCAAACCTTTAATAAAAGGAGTAAGGGCACTGTAACAGTATAGCAAAACCTATAAAGCAGTCTCCCAGCCCCATGAGTAGGATTAATTATGTTGAGATACCTCACTTTTATAGGTGGTTATATGACACATCTCCTACTGGAAGGACTTAGGCTTCTGCACTGGGATACTCGGCACCCGTGGCTGGGAGCTGAGATGCTTCAGAGAGCCAGTAGGAAGTGCCATGAGAGATGCAGCTTTTAAATTTCCTCTCCAGATTGACTCAAGTACATGTTTCAATGCGGTAGTTAAGAAGGATTTATAAAGATTTGGCCTTCACAGTCTGAAATGACTTCAGTTTATCTGTCTCGGCTACAGTTTTATGTCAGGACTGTTTGTGTATTCTGCATCAGGCCACTGTTGGAAAAATCAAATGTATTCTACAGAGCAGAATCTCCCTTTTCTATCTGCATGTCCAGGGTCCAGAAATACTGCTTTTCTGACTTCATATTGGTCTAATTTGCCCTGGAGATATGAACAGTATTTTCACACAGAAAATCTCATAGCCTTTTAGTATGATGACTCTCTTGGTATCTTCTACTGGGGACTCAAGCTTCCAGATGCCAAGAAGCATGTACAGACCAGGGGTGCAAGGTACTGGAGGTGCTCTCCACTCATCAGCTACTGTTCTGACCCATACCATCTTTGAGTGGAGGTAGCCATCTACGTAGTCAGCCTTGAAAATGAGAGGTGTTACCGATCCTTTCAGTAGGAAGGACATTAGACAGAGATATTCTTCCCTGAAATTTTAGGCAAGGTTATCCTAAATCTCTTTGATGGATCTGGGATCTCACACTAAGGACACGTAGGCACACAAGTCCTGTGCTGAACCACAGTGTTTTAGTTCTCTGAAGTAGGTGATCTGTGGACACCTAGATATCTAGTTGCCCATGGCTGTGGTGCGCTCAGCTTAGTGACTGAGTTGGTCCCTTCCAATCCTACGTTCCCAGAATAGCATGTGAGTACAGGAGCAGCATTTCCTTTGCCTTCTTTGCGGTGCCGACTTAGTTTCTGGGGTTTTTTCATGGCATACATTCTTTGCATGTTTGCATCATTTCTGGCATGAGGCTTCAGTCATGGCTGGTGCCTGAGGCATTACCATAATGTAAATAAAAAGATGATCCTGACATTTCCTGGAAATCTCTCCTCAGCATCTGGGTGCACAAGTAATGCACAATTCACTTTATATCACAGCACAGCCTGATTTGTACACGTCTTGACAAGCTTAGTTTCTGCAGCGTGACCTGTATCTTTGAACGGACCTCAGGTCTTCACCCCCACATTAGCCCACCTCTAAGAAACATGTTACACACCATTAAAGGCTTAGCGAAAATAACAAACTGTCATGCGCCAGGCCTTATCTTGCGGACATCAGCAGATGAAAGCAGAAGAACCCACCCAACATTAGGCAACCTTCTCTGCGTGGGAGGATATGAGTGGCAAGATGGGGTCACCGGCTTGGCACACACACAGCAACAGGAAGAAAATTCAGCCAGTGCAACGCTCATGGCCCGGCCAAGCACGGAGAACATGAGCCTCGAATCAAGATGCCAGTCAACGCTGCCTCCCTTTGATGTCATGCAAGATGGGAGGCATCAGCCACAGGTATGCAAGCATGAAAGTCAAACGCCATCAATCACAAGGGAGCAGCTGCCTCAGCAAACCAGACAGAGCGTAGGTTTCCATTTGGCTAAAACAAATAAAATCTGAGAGAAAAGAAATAACTGCAGATGTACCTAAGTCACAGCTGAACTCTTTACTGCGAAAGATGGGACAGAAAACACAGAAAAATGACAGCTTTCAGATGTAGATTTTATTGAGAGTAATTATTACAAAGGGATGGGTAGAGAAAGGGAAAGATATTTGCTTTTCTATTGCCTTTCTGTAAGTTTCTGAGACTTTGTTTGTCATAGCAAGCAGCAGGCTTTCTGAAAAGCTCCACACATTTGCTCTGCAGATGTAGCTTCCATTTTTATTATCACTTCAGATCAGTTTGAATCCCTTTGTTACAAGGATTAAAGACCTAGATCACGTCAGTCCCCAGGGCTGGGAAATATGGATCTCTCACATTTGATGACTGTCCCGGGACTTCCTGGATCTGCAGTGTAGATGTGAGGGGTTGCCCATGTGCTACAAAACACAGAGCGAGCTAAGGAGGAGATGGAAACCTGCCTGATGTTTCCCAGTCCCTCTGCCTCAGCTGGCAGAGCCACTGCTCTGCATTATGCCACACATTAAATAGAGATGCCATAAAGCTAGCATTGGTTTAGCTGACTTCTTTGCTTTAAACCAGGCAGCGCCTTATCCAGGAAAGCTCTTCATCTCAGGCTTACCTTTAATAGCTAAATGGTCCATGGGACTACTTATAACCCAGCATGTCCTTCAAGTCTGGCAAAATCCCTTTGCGAGAGAGAGTTCCACTGGGCATGTGTTTACTCAGGTGTGGTTTTCTGAAAGTGTCCATAGATTGTGATATGAATACGGAGGACAGTGACTTCAATGAGTCAGGCCTTGACAGCAAGCCTATTGGGCTAGTAATTTCAATGGATGAGTTAAGACAAGTTGAAGTGAAGAATAAACATATCCTATCCCCTATCCATTTAGCATCTTCTCAGAAACGTAAGGTTGTAATTAAAGTTTTAATTTAATGCTGAATTATTCAGAGTAGCTAATGATTTCAGCAAGGCAATAACCGGGACAATAAACATCGTATAGGTGATACACAGAATGTGTACGTGTAGCACTAAATATCAACACCATGTTTTCTCAGGAAAGAATTTTCACTAGAAGAAGAGTATCTATCTTCTCGGTATAAATTTTTATAGACTGTCTGCATGAGAGGTCTAAAACCAGGAGGCAAAATATCTCACGATATATGTTAGTATTGTCAGATGAGATTCGGTCCCCTCTTTCTGCATTCATTGTTGTCTAGGGATTCCTTCCCTGCTTTGCACCATCTTGCCTTTATGTAGGACAGCAGAGAGAAGCCAGCCAGAGACCGAAACACTCCAATCAAAGGCTTCTGCAGTATTAAGATCACATTTACAGCTGTTTCAAATCACAGCAGCCCGTCTACCCAGCGACACAGACCACAGAGAGCACGCGAGTCTGTCTTCTTTCTCTTCACTGGTGCCCCATTGACAACTCAGTCGAATGCAAGGCTTCATGCTTCCTTTCAAAAGCCCCAAGCGGGACTGGCTTCAATTACCAAGTGCACTTCATACTCCCACATCACTTACGTCCTGCTGGAAGGACGGACTTGTCAGCTTCAAGTAAATATTGCGAGTGCAGGAAACAAAGCTTCCCGAAGGACAGCCCATGACCCCGGAGCTCACTCCTCGAAAGGCACGAATGACCAGGAATGACTGTAGCAGGGCAAAAGACAGCAAGACCTTTCACTTTGTCACACAGCTGCAGCAGGGGATCGAGGAAAGAAGGAGCTGGTCAACTACACCAATAAGAAATGTACTGCAGTGTGGGAAGCCATACGCTTCCCTAATAGGTAAATACAGGGAGCGGTTAATATAGCTTGTCCTTCGTTGACAGGGGCCAGTCACGTGCATAAAATAAAAGGCAGGGTTTTGTTGGTCTGAGAAGGGTTCAACATTTCATAAGACCACACATTGTATGTGTTACCAGTTCATCTGAGGTCACAAGCACGTGCCTGCCTTCAGTATTTGCTTGCCAGGCTCCCTTACTGTGCATAATGATTTTTCCTCTTCCCTTAATTCTCAGTAGTAGCACAGAATAGATAAGGTTCAGGTGCTATAATATATTGATTTCAGTTTTATTGGGTAAAACAGGTGATACCCTTTTTAAAACATTCCTTATAATGCTGTCAGGTTTTAAAATTACTTGGGTTTCATCTTTTTTCATTATACTTGTTCTGCTAAGTATACACTGATGAATTACCCTAATGGAGCATTACTGTTATTTATGCCCTTGAAACTAGCTTGAAGTCCAGATTCCTTTATTTTACAAAGAAAAAAGACTATTATTTATGATGTTGTAGACTGTTGTTTTAATATATCACATTAGTTCTGTTATGCTAAAGAGCAAGGCTACCTATGTACTTTTTCTGCATTTAAGGAAAAAAAAAAATACCCTTTAAGCTGCGTGCTTTTAAGGTTAAAATTCTTTTCTGTGCACATAAAAGAAAAGACCCCAAAACAGCAGAGATTGTTCTGTCTGTAGAACAGCACAGTCCTACAGCTGGTTACATTTTAGAACACAGTGGAGCAAGTACTTCCACAACTATGTAGATCCGTTAACTGTAAGCAGCACAGAAGAGCACCAGTTACTATGAAAGCTGTCTGGAGAGTAATGTCCTCTCCACCCATCGCTTGCTGGTGTAAGTGGGATGGTTTTCCCCACCTTCTGTGACATGCACCTTGGAAAAGCCCATCATTTGGCTTTTTAGTTTTGAATTGAAAAATGTGCTGCTTGTAACTATTCTTGAACATTTGGTCACATTTATATATACCGTAAATAATGAGCCATAAAATTCCATTTTGAGGATTTGCTTTTTGGTGAAAATGCAAAATATTTCAACACACAAAAGCAAATGCTAACATGCTTTCCCCTCCGCCTCTCCTCTACAAATCAGAGTCTCTTCTGGTTCCCCTTATTAATGACCTAGTAAACATGTATGACTCTGAACACTTTTGGTACTGAATGCAAAACATATAGAATCATAGAATGATTCTCAAGTTGGAAGGGACCTATAAGGATCATTGAGTCCAACATATTTGCATTATACCCAAGTATAAAGAAACTTTGCTACATACTTAACCTTATTGGTGTGCCTAAATACTAGGCGTGCCTTGCATTGCAGGCTGGGTCGGTAGTTGCTGTCACTGGTGAGCCAAATTCTCCTTATATTTTACCTCTTTTTGGAACACTGGGCTTTTTTGGCAGAAATATCTGGGACTCATTAATAAAGATTGTACAAGAACACATGAATTCAGCTTCCTTTAACCACACACAGAGGCAAATGGTTTTGTTAAATAGTAATTGTCATTTCAGAACGAGTTATGATTTAAGACACATTATGTCTTCTTTTTTTTTTATGTTGTGCCATTTGGTCTCTGATCAGTGAGGAGGCCCCATGCCTTCTATGGAATCAATTAACCCTGAAGACTGGCCATAGTTCTAACCTTGTGCTTTGATAAAAACCACTAGACGACTTCTTTAGCCACCTCAAAAGTAATGTGTGACTTGAAGCATACAACCCTGCGAGCCAGCTGGCCAGGAGAGCACGACTCCCTCCATTTTCATTGCTACGTGAGGTACCTGGACACCTGGAGCACAGCATGTGACAGTAAATAATAGTTGTAGGAGGTGGCCTGGCAGACTGTGAGGGGAACTTTGGCTTTATTTCTCTTAACACAATTAGACAGAAAACAAAAGCATATGCAAGGTGCTACATTGAGCTGAATCAGTGAAATTCTCCAGCCCAGAGCAAAAAAAAGTAGCTTAGAATACTCAGTGACCCAAAAATCCTCCACCAAGGCCACCAAATGAGATTCTAGCTAAGGGTGTTGTCTAAATACACAGAAAGGCATAAAGATATAAAGAAATAATCTTGCCAAAAATTATGAACGCATACTTGAAGAATATTTCCATCCAGCCCCCCCAGTATCAGGTTATATGTTTTAACTAAACTGTTTCTGTTTTTTCAGTTCTCTTTTCTCCTTCCTTAAAACTCTCTTTTTTTTTTTTTAGCAGGGGTATGTTTCCCATCCTGGCAAACAGCGTGTAAGGGGAACCTGTGTGTTATTTCTGTCTTTATTGATTTTATACAAAATAACAGTGTTCCAGGAGACCTACCCAACTATTTGAAAACATTACTTAAAAAAACCCCTACCACTGAATTTCCACAAGCTGTTGCAAAATACAGTCAAACAATTTAAAAAAAAAAAAAAAATCACCCTCGCCTCACCACACATCTCCTACCCTGTTCCCCCTGAAGCCAGGGGAAATCATTAGAGTTTTGCAATTATCTTGAGAGGGAAAATAGATGTGGTTGTCTTCAGACCAAAGATGAAATAAGTTCCAGATGAGTGTTCATCCTGGCCAGTGGCTTGCCAGCAGTCTGATAGTTTCTAAGCTAAGCAGGTTCCAGCCTGTGAGCTTTATCTAATTGCTGTGATGACAGATTCACACTGGAAAAAAAAGAGGTGGTCGTTCAAGCAGATGGTTCCATGCCACTAAGCCAAAGCCAAAAAACTCCTCCACAAACCAGCAGACCAGCGACTTTTAATCTCAGGGTTCAAGGACACTGTAACTCTATAGCCCTGTTCACAGCTGGAGGAAGTGAGAGTCCGGTATGAAGAGGAAAGCGTGACGGTGTCCACATCTCACAGCCTGCTCAGCTGATGGGCTGGCAACAGTTGGGGACGATGGCAATCTCATTGCAATGCCTCCTTCTGCATGCTCATGGAAAGATTCACCCTCAGAAAGTGGGTGTCTATTTTTTGCACTTAACCCACTTTGAGTAAATGCTCACTGTAGCTCATTTGTGATTTACCATCTTTTGTAGCTTAGCCAAGTTTTGAAGTAAAGTTATTGTTTTGTGGGTTGTTTTTTTTTTTCTGTTAAGGAGTGTTATTTCTTATCATTTATTTTGAAAATTTAAAAATATACATCAAATTAAATATTGTATAAGTGTTTGTCTTCTAGATCTTTTATCTGTCTTGTATCCAAGACTTCATCCTCATAGCCATTAAACAAGTTTAAAGATACCACAATGAGAAAAGCATTTTGATTTCAGAGGGACAAAATTAGCTGTAACATCATAAACACAAATCAAACACAGGGTGGAATATAGCAGGAAAAAGACGCCATGGACTCATGATTCAGTTGAATCTGACAAAGGTCAGTACAGGTGTGACTGAAATCACTTGTGTCCTGGATATGTCAGCTGCAGATTACAATTAAAAATTAATTTGACTCTTAATTCACAAGGAAAGGGAAACTGAGAGTGAGGAATGAAGCATGTGACTGTATACAATTATCTGCAACTCTAGAGTCCAGAGGATTTTACTAAAAAGGTTTGGCACCTACAAATAGATTTAAGTATAGATGGACTTTGAAAAAATATTGGGTTTTTTAATGAGAAATTATATCTCCATTTCATTTGGATCCCATTAACAATGCAAAATAGGTTCTTTGTGGTTTTGTAATCCAAGTAATGCTTTTTCATCTTAACTTAGGGGTTTTCATTGTTGCTCATGAAGATATTTTTATTCAGACTATTTTATGGTTCCCATATCACTGATTTTACTGACATTTATTTCATTTATGTGAAAATATTGTTTTACTTATAAATGGTTTAGTTGATCAAAGCTTCCCCTTTTTTTCCATAGAAGCAGCAGTTAAGGAGAGGCAAAAACCAGAAAGAAGTATGACATATATCCCCTTTGGTGAGGCATCCTTCATCTCCACATTGGTGTCAACAATAACAGAAAGCAATAGGCAGATTTCTGAGAGTAACAAGCCAATTCTTTATATTCTGCTCCTCCAAGATACTATGTGAGGTGTGATCTATAGAGGGCACAGCCAAAAGTCACAATTCATTTGATTCAAATAAGAAAATAAAACTACTGAAGAGGAAAGTTGAAGGCTCACTCTCTTAAGTGAGCGGTATAAGGAATCAACTAGTCCCAGCACTGTCACTTCTCTGTTCACCTTCAGGGTTTTTGTTCTCTCTCTTTGTACTACAAGTTTCCTAAAGAAGGAGCAACTTACCTAGCACAGATCTTAGTAGTGATGAGCTCCTGGACTGCTACTACAATTAATAAGAAGTACAATAACAAAAAGTTCTTCAGCCTTTATTGCTCTGCTTTTCCTGTAAAACCCTCGGCCAGCAGGAAATATTTGAATACCTATTTTGTTCTTGCTTAACGACAGGGTTGCATACAGTTCAGTGGCAGAACAGAGAACAGGGTGCAGGTCTCCTGCCTTTGAATCCTCTTTTCTGTCCACTACTCTGCATTACCTGCACAGAAGGTCTTCTGGTCTGAAGTAGAAAGAAAGAGGATGGCAACATCTTGTTTGTGGGGTCATAAGACTCTTCCCAGTTCCTCCACTCTGTTTTAGTTTTCACAATGGGATGACATATCCAAATCCATAAAATGTTAACGTCAAGTGAAGCAAGGAAGGAGTTAATATCTGTGATAGGAAGAGTCAGCCTCAACTATCTGTGGAGCCACCTGGTACCCATTAAGGAGTAGTTATGAGAGAAGGGTGAGAGATAAAGTAGGAAAGTTTTATAGTGTAGGAGAGAATGAGCAAGAGGCTGCATTAGGCGAGTCGTAGGGGTAGTAAGCAGAGCCAGGTGTTTGGAGCCAGGGAGAAAGGGGACATTCATGGGCTTCTTCAGTAGACAAAAAGTTTTCTAGTTCCATCTGTCGGTAATGAGATACTGGTAGGGCCTAAACCAACTAAATGCTGATACCTAAATAGTTAGCATGAAGTTGACTGGATATTTACTTAAGACTGAAGCAAGGGTCCTGGGTTAATATTCACTGGACAGAGTTACTGGTGTTTCAGGACTCAAATCATGCCCCTGTCCCTGTTTGTTGTTAACCTTTTGAGGATTGTGCTCTTACAAGAATCTAAGGAATACCCCTGTCTGCCAAGTGGTCTGGTAATTTTTAGGACACAGAGCTGGCCAAACAGACTACTCATGAACAAACACTTCTTTTGCAAAATACTTCTTGCCTGAAAAAGGCAGTATGTTTCTCAACTTCTATTAGAGCAAGCTGGGTATTATTAATCTTTATTCTCAATTGCTAAGTTGTCTGCCGCTCCCCTTCTCTGCCCTCCTATTTCCCGCTTCAAAATCTATTGTGAGAAGTAGATAAATCACAGTGGATGGCTAACTCCTATACAAAAAATGACTTTGCAATTTGGTTTTTGTTTCCCCTCCCAGGTAGTGTATACTTTTTATTTGTAACCCAAGGGTGAAATAAGACTGCTGAGTTATTTCTCAAAGGTCTTACTGCAGGACAAAAAGCATATGGAGTTTAAGCAGCAGAAATGGCTCTGAGTGCCAGCTTCTACCCAGTCTCCCTTGGAAACTCCATGGCAGGCAGTAGTGCCAGAGCTGCAGGTGAAAGTATAGATCATTTCTACATGCCTTGCTCTAACTTGTGGGTGTTCAGGATCGTCTTCCCTGAGTCAGCCTTCGGCACTGAAGACGTGGTAAGGAGTAAGTGGCCAGCTGAGGACGAGGGTCCTTTCAGCCTCCCATCTTTCAACTACTTGCCTTAGAGGGTTAAAATGCACGGCACTGTGATGAATGCATTCAACTTAAATGATAAGACCTAGCCTTACAGTTCCTTTTTGGGTTTTACTAGCTAAGTCTTAGGGGATTGTACACGTGCATTGACTTTGTGGTAAAAATGACCAAAATACAAGCTCCTAAATTGATGTGTTTTTCTCAACTCATTAATGCTGTGGTATGAGCATTGTTGTTAGAGGCGCCGTTTTGTTCAGTGGTCATTTGGCAACAGTGGGTGCTGAAAACACAAAACACAATAGCGGACGTGCTGGAGCACTCATCTGTTCCCATGATCCTTTGTTAAGCTATTAAACTCATACATCTTAACGCCAGCAGAACTGGAGTAATTTGAGGAATAGGTTTTGCTACATGATTTTTGGGGAGGAGGGAGGGGCAGGGCTGAAAAGGTTGAATCTGCCCTGTGTGAGTGTACTGGTCGTTCCTCCCCACACAGCCAAAATACAAGGTTCTGTAGACAAGTGATATTTGCTTGGTTTTTTGGAGTGCCAGGAGTTTCAGAGCAGGTCTGCTAAAGCACTCTAGGAACCCTGTTCCTTCCCCTTCCCTGTGCAGTTTTCCTGCAGCTGGTGGAACTTTTTTTTATGTTGGGGATTGGCTGAAATGATTTGGTCTCTAATTAACTCAACTAATAGTAAATTAATTCAACGAAATCCTGGCAGTAGTTCTGCATAATACTGATTTAACAACTCACTGTTAACTTAGGTGCTTTCCTAAGTGGAAAGTCTTAAGGGAGCCTGTGTTTGCCATTAGAGTGCTTCTGAAATGCCCTGAATTTCAGAACATCTCCCTTTTTTTCCGGTGGTTTAAAAACACAGCAGTGCATAAACTGGCCTGATGGACTAGCAATGACAAGGATGAATGCTGTGCATTTTTAGGAAATCCGAGTATGCTGTCTGTGCCTTGACAATCCCATGCTGGCTGTGGCTACCTGTTTCAGCAGATTTCTCCCCCTGTCCCACACGGAGCCCAAGGACTCAGCTGTGCCCTGCAAAGCTTCCTGTTTACGGCCGTGCATCCTCCGAAAACAGAGTGCACTCTGCTTCCCACATCTCAGAAGCCATAGACGGATCCCGTAACATCCTGTGCCTTTCCGTCATCGCAGCACTGTTTTTTCTGAGAACTGTCGAGTGAAGTCGCTCACAGGATTGTTAACAATTGGTCATCACCTTCTGGATGTGTCAGACCATGGAGTACTCCGGTCCGTCGGGCTTCACTGACAAGGAAACAATATCAACAAAACATTTGCCCTTTGTTCCCCCCGTATATTGAGTTCACTGTGTATCACAGCGGATAACACCCTTCCTACACGGAGAAAACCCATTGCTTTTTGATTTGAGGTGGAATGTTATATCAATTAAAGTGCACAGACTGAACCAGGACAGAAACGTAGCTCAGTACTGAATGGCCCTGGCAGCTGCACAGCTTATCTTCCCCCTTTGTCGCCTTGTGGTTACAGCTGAGGCACAGGTATGTATGTCTGGCTCCTGACAGTGCCATAGCCTCCTCGAGGAGAAAAAGAAAGTCCAGTCTCCATCTCCCTTTGAAGAGAAGCCCATATTAAGGCTTTGTTCCTCTCATTTCTTCCTCTGCCCTCTGCCCTACAAAGCACGGCTATTGTCCTCAGCGGTTACTTAGCAGTGTTCAAGAGAGAAGGAGTAGTATGGAAATAAAAAAAAAGAGCTTACTGGTACTGCAGTAATAACCCTTGTCTACTGAGGGCTGCCTACACAGGCATACTTTGGGTCATGGAAAAAAATTAACTGAAGCTGAGCATGCTCTTTTTTTTTTTTTTTTTTTTCTTTTTTTTTCGGAAGTAAGGTAGCTTCACACTGTATAACTGAAACCTGAGCCCAGCCTTGCACTGCTTTTAGTGAGAAGAAACCTGGTTCCATGAGAAGTGAGCTGCACCACCTCCCACAGCATCCCACCCCTCCGGGCAGCGGCAGGGAGCCCTGTCCATGACAGATTGCTGGGATGTCGGTGCCTCTGTGTGTGTCACACACACCCCCTAAATAAAGGTCAGGATTTGTCCTCGGTGTGCGAAACTAGATTTGCCCTGTAGTATTAAGATTGCGTGAAGTTTGAAATTTGTATTGCTCTTATTTAAAGGTTACCTCCAATTAAGTCTTACCAAACATATTTGGGATTATAGATCCCTCACAACATTTCCATTGTTCTTGCAGTCAAAATAGAAGCAGCCGCAACCATGTGCACCACATTATTAAAAGAAAAGGACTAGTTTAAACTGAAGACTATAATTGCACACCACTAAGTAAAATGTATACTTTAGAAATTCTTTCCAACATATGAAATGATTCAATAGAAAGGTAGAATTTAACACAGAAAAGGTTGCTATAGGTCGCAAAGACTCTCTCTACAGAACAAAATAATATTTTAAAATATAAAAAAAGTAAACCACGACAAAAGACAAAATGCTCAAGAAAAGATTGAATAACTCCCAAATCCACTGCGGAAGGAGAGAAAATTCTTCAATTTCCAGTTTAAATTAATGCAATAAAAAATCAATGGTAAGCTAGGGGAAAAACGTACTTTCCTTATTCCTCAAGTAAAATCAGTAATGAAATCAAATAATAAACAGATCTTCCTTCCTACTCATACTCTCAAAAATAGTCAATGGACACAGGATTTGTGTGAATTAGGGCTGTGGGAAAAGCAATGAGCTGTTGCCAATACTCATTAATTCTACCAACTTCTTAATTTTTTCCCTATCCATCTGGAATATACATACACACCATCCTTCTCACTGAAGAATTATTTCCACACACACACATATAATGTCAAACAAAAAGAAACCCAAAGGGACAATGCAATAACCTGGCACACGCCTCGGAATTTTAATGCATCTTTCTTGTCTTTGTGTACGTATGCACTACCTTTGCATGAACAGAAATATAAACTTTGTTCTCAAAAATCTTTCTTAGTCAATTGCTGGAATGCTGGCACATTATCAAGCAATAGATTAAGTGTCAAGTTGCTTTGTTGACGTTGGGTCTTTGATATTACCACCGGCAAGGTAGGGTTCAGTTTGCTAGAGTGATCTTGGATGGGAAGCTTTCTTTTTGCTTGGAGGGAATTTTCGACACCAGCTGAGAGTTTTGTCTCACAGGGGTATATTTGACAAACTGTGTGACTGAGGTATATACCCATTTATTTCTGTGGGACTGCTATGTGATTTCTTTTAATTGGGTGGTATTATCTTGTTGCCAGATCACAGTAATGGCAAAGGTGACTCAAGTTCCCTGTGAATTTTGCTGTGATGGAGTCCCCTAGGTAATTCAGGAAAAGTACAGCCCAACCACATCTCACGGCTATTGTGTGACTGTCATTGAGTCAACAAAAGGGTTTGACCCTGAATGAATTTACACGGGGCCAAGATAAACTTATCAGTCTCAATAACCTTCACACTTTTTTCTTCCTTCCTTCTATTTCAACACATATTAGTTTCACTCTGTGGCAGCACAGATGCTTTGTGAGCCGCTGTGACCTTCCTTTCCCTTTCTAAATCTCATTACTATAGTTCTTGCTCCATCCAAAATTTTATTTACTCTGTGGAACATGCTACCACAAGCTCCCAGAGAGACCTTGCCATGCTGTGGGCTCCAGAAAGGATGGCACAACTACCTGCAGGACTACAAAGTGGTGCAGTCTGGCACTTTTAGGGCTTGCCACCTCTCAGAAACAAAAGCTTGGAAGAGACCTACAGGCTCTTGCTTAATGGCATAGGTCAGCCTCTAGGTTAGGGCAGATTACTTTATGTTAGTCCCTCCAAATTTCAGGCACTGTCCTCTGAAGTATGAAAGACAGCTTACCTGCTCTAACTGCTGGTCTGCCTGTTTCTGTGATCCTCTCGTCTTGGGAGCCGTCAGGTCACTTCAAAGCCTTAATCATTGCCTTAGAGAGCAATTATTTCTAGGCGTTATTTTTCAGTGAAGACAAAAGGCAGTGTTTGCAATCCCTAACTAAAAGTTCATAAGAACCATGGTAATTTTACCAGCTCAACCTGAGGTTAGGGCTTTAAATAAATTTCGTTGTATTTAGTCATGCTCGAGTATGACTACGCTGCACCGCAGTTGGTGGTCTTTCTAAATCACATCAGTACCAATTGCCTGACTCCTTCGCTGATGTTACAGGCACTTCAACAGATAAATTTGGCATCAGTGAATTCTTTGGGTTTGAATTATCCAAGGACTTCAGGGGGGTCCATCAACACAGGCTACAGACTTTTCACTGTGCTCACTATGTAGAGAAAAGGAGTGCCCTGAAATGGAACAATGAGTTATGTAGTTTTCAGTAACAGACATTATATTAAAGAAGACCCTTTAATAAAGAAACAAACAAGCAAACAAAAAAGTGTAGAAATGAAGTTACAGAGGTCTCTACCCATCCTTTTCCTTTTCGGCTGACAGTTCAAGCTCCATACCAGGAAGCAGGTGTATGCCCAGTGCTAACTTTACTCTGCAGCGCTCATTAAGCACTGTCTCTGGGAGAGGTGCCGTCCTTGGGGAATGGCTGTTAGACTAAGGTCATGTCTGCACATCTCTGGTATTTGTCTATGTGTCACTTTTATTTAAAGAATACAGAAATAAATGCCAACATCCTGGTTAACATTTCCTCTACTTCTGCTAAACAGTTTCTTCTGTATAAGACTGTATTTGTGAGTTTCTGATTGCTACATTTACCGCAGTAATGTGCTAGCTACGGTATTTAAGGACATGTTTTGTTGAAGGTTCTGTAGGTCCAAGACACAACATCCATGATGTTTGAGAACTAAGAGATTAAATAGGCGACACTCCCAACCACGTAGGTAATCCCACTGATTCTTACAAAGTTATGTGAATGTGGGTTTGTCTCTTCTGACACAGTACTTTCTCCCACACCACATCACAGGTAGTGGTAGTACATTTACAGAAACTATTCCTGTTTTTCTGACAGTAGAAATACTGCTACCATCTACGTTGTTTTTTTATTAAATTTCCTTTTCCATAGAGACCACAGGGAATGGGACCTGCGCTTAAAATATAAGTGTCCATAAAGATGTTTTTCAAGTATTCAGGCTCTGCATTTAAGAATGTTTTACTGCAGACTCACTAGGCAATGCAGCGCAGGATCTGGGGTTTTTTGTGTGATATCCAGCAGCTCCTCAGTTCCTCTCCAAATATATGCAGTATTTATAAGTCTTGTGTTTTACTGGAGTAAGTTGCATCCTACTGACAGCCCATTGTCCCTTCTACTTGTTAATGGACTCTGGTAATTTCTTCATTCTCTTTCTGTACCGGAGGCAAGTTTAGTTGAGGACTATGCTAGATGTCTCATAAAAATTCCTTTACAGCATCTCCCAAGGTGAAGGAGTCTTGGTGAGGCATTTATCATACAGACTGCCTGAAGACCAAAGACTGTGTCTAGGGAGACAAAAAATGCCCCCAGTGAGAAAGCAGATGAATCAAAAATCTTGTCCTGACCTTTTCCTGCCATGCAAGCAAACACCAGCCAGACTGATCCGGAGGATGACCAGGTGGGAGCAAAATGAACAGCAGCAAGAGCAAGTGGCAGCTGGGCTGGTGCTCTGCAACAGTCTAGCAGAAGAGACGAATTCTTCCAGATTAGTTTCCTCATTAATTTCCTTTGTAATTTGGGTCAATGGGAAGCACTCTACAGCTATCAGAAAGAGATCTTGATTTAATATATTTCAGAACAGGGGATGGAAGTGGAAAGTCAAGGAATGAGAACGCTCAGGTAGAATGAGTGCACACAATTTATCTATGTCATCTGTACTGTGAGTTTGCTTATGCAAAGCCTAGTCATCCATGAAGGGCTCAACCTGTGAAGAGCACCATCCATCAGGGCTCCAGAATCCTGTATAATACAGTCAGTCTTGGGGAATCTGGCTTCTTCCTTGCTTAGAGCAATGCGAACAGAAGCCTAACCTTGCCCAAAGAATGATATACCTTTCAAGCTTTCCTTCCCAGTTGCCTGTTCTTCCTGAGTAACCAGAAAGTGCTGAAAGAATAAGGTAAATAAATTCAGAATTTAGAGCTGGAGGTGGCTGATCAATGTTGCTTTCTCAGCCTCTGCTGAAATTCTAGAGAAAAAAGGCATCCTAAAAGTGCAAAGGGTGCATTGAGGTTTTGTTATTTTCTGGGCCATTTTCCCTTGAATCTACAAGTGCAGATCTCATCAAAATTAGTGGCATTATGTTCATCTAACAACACTAAGAAGAAAGCCCTTCCAATCCTCACATTATTGACAATATTAAAAATGTAAATTATCAATTTTTATTTATTTTCTGCATCCATTCATTTCCAACCTTTTAAGCTGTGACAGATACTTTTGTTGCAAGACATGCCCAGGCTGCTGGTGGAACACTTCCAACATATGCTTAATATGATTCATTTGCTCTCCTCCAATTTCTTATCAAATCTATAATACAGAAGGAGATTTGAAATTTGATCCTGTTTTTTAACACTGTACCCTCTGTAGAAGATCTGACTAAGGGGATGGACACCTGAGAAGGTGGTAAAACAAGCTACACCAATCTCAGAACAATATCCCAAACGTGTATGATTCAACCCTGCAAAGGCAGTGTAAACCCATCCAGCAGTGATTTTTTCCCCAAAAGCATGATCAATTTTATCAGGATTTCAGATCTGTACCTTTTAACCTGCTGGTTTTTGCACAGCTACTATTGCATGACTTGTTTATGCCTCAGGCTCAGTCCCTCTGGTTACAACTCCACCATGGTGTGGGTACTGGACTCAATGCAAACAAAGTTCCTTCTGTGGTGAGAGTTAAGAACCCAAGATCTCCCCAGCTGAAGGTTAAGTTGCTTCTCCCTTTCTTACTTCGGTTTAGTGCTATTGAGACAGAGCTGTAAGTTCTGCTGTGGAAGAGAGATTTATAACACATGGCACAAAATCAGTTGTTACCCTGTCCAATTACACATTTTTTGAGATTGATCTACTCCCCACTGAAGCCAGTGGGTGGTTTTGCGCTGAATTCAATAGCTTTTGGATTGAGCCAAAATGAAGGAATGAAGCACCAGGGCACTACAGCACATATAAAGAGCAGGACAGTACATTAAGTACATTTACTTTTTCATCACGGTTGGTGTTTCAGGCTGTTAAACCACTGCCTCTCCCCATATCATAACAAAAGATATCTGGGCCTGGAAAAGATAAATTATTTCAGTGTTTTTTCTTCTATTGATTTTTTTTTTTAGATGTATCCAAATAGTACATGCCAAAATGTGACTCAATTCCGATGTTTATGTAAATTAATAGAAGGTCTGTTCCGAAAAAAATTATGTACTTAGTACTTTTCAAAAATAATCACCTATCTTTTCCAAAGTGCGTAGGTACTTACAATAAGTATTGTCACATTCTCGTAGGAAATTACATGCCTGCACACACGTATATATTCAAAGGCAAGCAAACATCATAAGAATTTGCCTTGATGGTAGTTCATATGTCTTAATATCTGTTAACATTAGTCATCTGCACATTTAAGTTTTGTTAAATGTACAAACTATGTGGCACTCCACCCTTGTTGCAACATCAATTTGCAGTGTCCAGCATTTTTTGTGGTTTAAGGACATATTGCCTATCAGGCCAGTGGTCTGTAGTAAACAGTATTTGCATAGTGGGAAAAAATAAAGAAGGAAAAAAGAAAAAGAATGTAAGATTTTGCAGATACTGAGGTAGCTCAGTCAATACATAGATATTTTTTGATTTAATAAAATTTACTGAAACAAAGTCAAGCCCTGAAAAGTTAGAAATTAATCACACTGAGATCACCCTTTCAGTGTAAATTCACCCTTGCTGCATATGTACTTCATATTAAAGCTTTACATATATGATCAAATTATGCTCTTTTTTAATAAAACTTCCTTCTGTTCAGAGAATGGAACGTGCTCCAGGGATGAGCGTGAGCTGTGCAGTGATGGCTGTAAGAAAAAGAGGTGATATCAGACTGGGTTTCTCCAGCTGAATAAAGTAGACACTGCATAGCTACAGGTCAGCGCTGATGGCAGGCAGGAGCAAGAGAGTGGGGCAAGACCCTATTTGATACCTGCTGAAATCTTCCTTTGAGATGGGGATCAAGATCCTACATGATAGTGTGCGAGAAAATAGATCATTTTTGAAATTCAGATTTGGATGGTTTTAGAGAATTAAGTGTCCGTGAGGCTGCAGAGGAAAAAAAAATTAATTCCCTAGTTAGTTACCTTCCTCATTTCCACTCTGTGAATATCCACACTGCATGCAGGTTAGTTTGCCCATGGATATTTTTTTTTTAAACTAGTTCTTCTCAAAGCAAAATCCTGGTAGTTTGCCAAAGGTCTGCTGCTTATGTGAATGATAGATAATATTTAATTCAAGCTTTCCACCTCCTCTCTAGTTTCATTTTCCACCACTGTTCCCATGGACGCTGTGCCCTCCAGTAACCATTCAAGCCCCCGTGACATATTTCAAGACATGCAACAAACACAGCATGTAAACTTTAGCTATATATTTGCATATGGAGTCCAGAGGACACTTCAAATGTCTTGTCCTGTGGATGTGTTCAATCCACTGTAGCCAGGACTAGCTCTGAGCAATGTGAATTTGAACCATTTTGCACAATTGGTCTAGGAGTGAAGATGAGTCCTTGCAACAGAGGCCTTCAACAAGATGTAGAAGACCTGGAATAGAACGGAGACTTAAAGAAATTGAATTAATCTGAGTATATTATGGAGAAAGCAACAGCAGGCTTTAATACCAATCTTTGTGGAAAAGGCAAGAAGTGACAGCAAGAGGCGTCAGGATTTGTCTCCCCTCAAAAATATGTTGATTTAACCATTCACCCAAATGAAAGGTGCTAAAACTTCATGGGTAAATGTGAAATAAGAAAGAACTTATTGACTACCATCAGCATAAACATGTCCTCTGCAGCAGCAGAGCAAGTAGAAAGAAATTAACATAACTGGAAAAATTCTGGAGGGAAGAGAGAGGTAAACTAACATGCATTTCTGTGGAGCTGGCACTGGACCTCCCGAGCCTTTAGTTTGTTATGAGTAGCTGTGATATATTCTGCCTCATTTCACTTCTAGAGGAAATTACAAATCCTTACAAACCCCACAACAACCATGCAGCATCAAATATTGAAAATCTGAGAAATCTTGATGTTTTCTGGGATATTTCCAGATCTCACTTAATGCTTGACTCATGATAGCAATTATCCTTTCCATGCTAGAGGTACAATAACTAATTAAGTGGGCTCATGAAAGCACATTCAGAATCTGGAAGGAAAGCATAACTGATGTGATTATATTCCTTGGTCCAAAGCAAGCTCAAAACTATTTAAGTCCAGAGTTCAAATGACTAAAAATCAAGTGCCAAGGATTGGAAGTACTGCAGTTTAATCTACAATTTACTTTAAAAGATATTGTTCTTTGGAGGAGTCATTCTTTAAATATTATCATGTTTGCAGGGAGAGTTGTCTAATGACTGCAACTAAAAACTTTTGGGTTATAAGTACAAGTGAACTACTTAAACATCGTTGATTATGAGTGAAGATTGATGGCTACCTTGAGTCATAGTCTGCCAAATGACAATAAGTGCAAGGTTCTGGACCTCCTGGAAACCAAATAAACTGAACATCCTGAGCAGACCTAAAGGACAACGCTATCAACAGCAGTGCTTGCACCCTCTCTTGAACTCTGAGTCCCTGAGAAAGAGGATGATCAAAGCTCCTGTGTTCCTGATAGCAATTCAGCTGCTTTGGTATCACACCTTTTCTTCCATCCTATTTTTTTTTTTTTTCTTACAATCTATTAGACAGAATTAAAAGAAAGAAGACACATGAAGGGATAAAAAGGAAAGATGAACAGAGGAAAAAAGAAAAAAAAAGAAGAAAAAATAAGAAAGAAAAGAAGAGTCCAAACTTTCTCACAGAAGACAATATTAACAAAAATAATGTATTTGTGCTGATGTTGAACCAGGGAGTTATGGACCAGAATTTGCTGAGTAAGGAGCTGTGTACAAAGGACCAAAACGTCTTCAGGCTTTTACTACATCTATACCTGAGAGACTCATTCAGTCACACCTTATCCTATTGAACTTCTTTGGAGGTGGTTCTGCAAAGAACACACTTTTCGCATTGTGAGGAGAAGAGAGAAACTCCCTACACCATCCTCGATAATAAATGATCAGTGTCCTCCTTCTTCCCAAAGGCATTTGCTGACATTTCAGTTACTGATATATAAATGGGTATTTAAGAAAGAGGAGGAGAGTTACTTGGAAAGTGGGAAAAGATGCCCAAAAACTTACTAAAAAATCTGCGATTCACATTTTCTTTTGTCACTGTTTCAATTAGCTGAGAATCCAGTTCATATATGAATTTATGTGCATCTACATTTGTGTACATACGGTATAAATATGTACATAGCATATAAACTTCATATGCTGTGTACATATGGGTGGGTGTGGGGGTATGAGTGCACCAAAATTTGTAGCTCTATAGAGCTTTCTGATTATTTTTTCCATTTACTTTACACCTTTTTAATCATTTACATTTAATCAGATAAAGGCAGAAGCCTCTCCATTTTGTATCTTCTCAGCACAAAACACAGACTGGGATGTCAGCAGTATTTGACAAGGTGACGTTAGTCCTGCACCTACACACACACTTACTTTTACACAGACACACACTCGTTCAAAATCTAATAACTTACACTTAAAAAATGGAAGAACACTATAACTTATCTGAGTTCTTTCAGAAGCAGAAATAGTTCTCATTGAGTGTTCGGATCAAGGGATCACACTGTCACACGCAGTTTGTGTGGCTGATTATACCCGGACGACTTCACAGCGTTTTGCCAAAGACCTTAAGCTTTTATAATGCTACTATTAAAGTTTTCCCTCTGCAGCTAGGTTTCAAACACTTAAGAGTTTGAAGTACTTTCATTACAGAACTCTGATACCATGTTTTCCGCTCTGATGCATGCTTCTGAGAACAAAATTATATAAATAAATAAAGCCCACATGCGACAACATGTCTTGAGAGACTCAATACTATAAAAATATGTTTTAGCTACTTATGTTAATTGATTTTTAGCCAATCCTTAAACATGCCTGCAATTGCTACTGTCTTCTCCCTGAAATTATAGCCCTCTCTCTGGCTCAACTATTTAGTCTTTCAGAAGTTTGACACCAATTTCTCGGTGCAATTATTTTGTTCCGTGGCACTTTGCTGTAAATTACTTAAATTCTAAAGCATGGAGGCACGGTCACCTGCTCAAAATGCTACACTGGCTGAAAATACACAATGTTTTTCTTTTCAATGGAACTATCACCTTCAGGGAAACAGCAAGCAATTCCTTTTATGTCTCCTCTTAAAGGCATGATGCTTCTTTTTATTCATTTCATACTGTATGAATTGTCTTTTGTTTTAACTAAGCATTTTTAAATATAATTAACTGCACCATAAGACAATGATATTGCATAACCACACTCAGAAACAGATGTGTTTGCCTCTTGTAACAGAATAAAAGTGTATTTCAAAGTCAAGCAGTTGCCTACTATTATAGTCCTTGGTGCAAGTTTCATTTATTTCACATAAAATATCAGCCTTCTGAAGTCAAGGGGGGAATGACTTTAATCTATGACTTTTGGTAATGGAGGCTGAGCTACTCAGAGCTATCTAGGGTATTTAGCTACAAAACTGTAATTAAACTAATGGGAATGGCATGGCTAAGCCCTCTGCTTGGTATTCAGTCATAGCATCTGCTGTAGGATCCTAACAAAACTGGAAGAGCTGCTGTCGGCTTTGAAACTGGCTGGATTGCTTCTCCTGCCCACTTACCTCAAGCCTTGTTGGGCAAAGGGTAAACGTTGACATAATTGTTGTGTTTTCCATTTGGCAATAAAGTGTGTAAATCATCCCATGTTAGTACAAAGGCTTTATGCTTATAAATCTTGTCTGTCACTACAGCTGTGGAACTGATGCGGTAACCAGGCTGGGGACAGTCACTGTCTTCCTGTCCTGAATTTAAGAACCAGTATTCAAACAGGAATAACAGAAAAAAAGAAAAAAAAAAGGAGAAGTTGCTGACGAGAGCTCTGACCCACAGTATAGTGGGCTGTAACACAGAAATTAAAGTCCGATAGCTGCATAGCAGTAGTATCCCCAAAAGCTCTGTCTTCTTCTGTCCGTGTTATCTTACATTTGAACATTTTGGTTTTATCCTTCTATTTGCAAGCAGCTAATCCAGTGCAGGCAGGTTGCCCTCATATTTTCAGTTATTGTTATGAGCCTCAAAGTGAGCCCAAAAGGAAAACAGAAGGGAGTTAGAAAACATCCAGACAAAATAATAATATTCTATCAAATTTGTCTCGATACTTTCAAATGTTACAGCACTCACCACTTTGCTGCTGGAACACGCTCACACACAATGGACACTGATGCAACGGGGCCAGGGTTTCACTCAGACTTACTGAGGTCCTCCTTATTTTTGGTGTGACCCAGTTCCCAATAGACATGTGAGAAACACTTCCACCCCACAGAAATCAGGGGGAGGTGGTCAAGGGCTGCCAAACAAGGGGTCGTAGGGAGGAATTAGTATGAATTCTTCTGTTTCCCTATAGGTTGGTGTAACCAGGCAGTGCCGTCAGGAGTATTGCTGCAATCTATTCACCGAATGACTCAATGTCAGAAGTTTTGTCTTTTGTTATTCAGAAGCTGGAAGGCAATGTAAATACAATTTCCCTTGTGATGAAAATGGAATAGATTAGGAAAGGTTATATGATGTTTCTGAGCCTTTTTAGCTTGAAAAAGGAAAGTGAGATCTGACGTGCTATTAATATGAAACATCTTAAAAAACTAGTGGATAATTTACAACCTGATTGCAGTAGACTTAAGAAAATGGAAATTACTACATTTCTGGAGATGAATGTTTAGTGGAAACTATATAGCTCCCTATGCACTCTGCAGCTGCGTAAGATCTTACCACCCCAGAAAGCAGAGAAGGAACTGCTGGGGGTCCACTGGCTGCAGAGAGACTCTGAAACTGTAAAACGCAGGGATCCACAGGCAACAAAGGAGCCAGGGACCTTGCTAATGCCATGGTTCTTCAAGTCATCTGAGGGGAAAAAAAAAAAAAAAAAAGAGAGAAGCTGAAGAATCAACAAGAATCACTCTGGAAGGAGACAACTGGGACAGAAACTAATTGTTATATATTATTGAAAAAAAGGAATAAAAATAATACTACTGGGAAAAAAAATACTACTGGGAGCAACAGAGCTACTAACCTAAACATTTCTAATTTCTTCATGGAGTAAACACTTTCTTATCTGAGATCATGTTGGATACTTGCAAAAGTGCAACTGTTTCCGATTCTTAGTTTCAAGAATCTGGAAATACATATCTTTCAGCTTATCACACAATTCAGACAATCTCCTAAATAAAAATTTTAAATGTCACAGTGAAGAAAATTAATAGACAGTTTCAGTTAAAACAAACAAACAAAAAAATACAGGTGATGATCAGGTACTTACTATGACTTATTGCCCATCTTTGTCTAATGTTAGTACAGGAGCAAGTTGCTTTCATGAGTTGTTCTATGTAAACATCCCCTTTCATGGGTCCATATTTTGTACATAAAATGAAAATACTATAAACAAGTGTAAGCCTTTAATTTTACATAGAACCATGCTTCGTAGTAGGAAGGAACCTTCCATTTAAAAATATTGGAAAACAGAAAATGAAATGTTCTTAATGCCTACATCTCTGACAAGTTTTCATTCCCCCCTGAGTAGGACAGTTCATTCATTCAGTGATCATGAAATGTAAAAAATGTTTTCTTTTAAGTCTTTAGGATTTTATCTGCCTCTTTAAACCACGCACTCTGCCGTCATTGTCAGAGTCAAAACAAAGAGATTTTCAAATTGCAGGAGCAAGTACCAAGGGAAAATTTAAGTCTTCCATAATCCAAAAATCTCATTTTTTAAGGCACCGTGGACCAGACATATTTTTTTTTCAATATTTTGTCAGAAATTCTCAGACCACCTGCCAGCATCAGTAAAGATGTAGCTATACATATATGCATGTATACATGAAGATATAGAGTATAAACCAGAAACATTTGGAGAAATATTTTTGCTTTTTCTATAAAATGAATAATAAAGTCAATAAAAATTTTTGCACAAAGCAAAGAAGAATCAGTTCTGGAGTCCTTTAAAACCACCAGGCAATTATGCAAATATACTTTTAAAATTGCATGCAGTTCCATCTCTTTCCTACAACAATTTCGGGTGCTGAAATTAGAGACAAACAAAACTTGAAAGTGGTGACTCATTTTGTTTGTATACATGCCCAGTTCACCTGAGATCTTTCATGTCTTCTTTTCCTACTTTGTTTTTCCACATTTCATTTACCTGTCTTGTGATCTTTCAGTGCGTAACTCTGAGCATTTTCCCAGAAAAGAGCTGCCAGGAGATCCTTCCAAGGCGATGTTCTCCTTTCCAGTTTCACCTTAGGAAGAAATTTGCCATCACTTAGGTTGTCACCGTAAAGGCAAATAAATATGTTCCCCTTTATAATATGAAGATACTGAAAGCTCAGTTTATTCAGGTCCTTTGAGCAAGAAATGTCAATTGCAGTAGACCGATCTTCATCTCCAGTCTCCATTTCTCTCTTTGGTGAAACCATATCAGGCACCAGGATCTTAAGAAAAGTTGATCACTGAGAAAGAGGATTATGTCAGGTAACTCACACCTATCCCTACTTTTTAGAAAGGAATCACTCTTAATTAATATCAAATGCTAGAACTGGATTCAGAGTGAGGTCGAACACCGTGCCAAGAAACAAATGTGAATATTCTTCTTCTCTCTAATGCTGCTTGTCAGCTAGGTTTGTGTATTTGTCTTCCATCTCTTCCTGAACAAGCCTGGCAAAGAGACTTCAGCAAGTAGTTGAAGAGGAAGGGGGGTGGGGGTGGGGGGAGAAGTACTAAAAACTTTCTGTAGAGAAAGTGCAGTTAGTGCACAGTAACAGAAGGCTCATGAGGAAAGCTAGTTTTGTATCTTCAGTTTTTTCCTGGTGTGAATCTAAACAATGCTTTGTTGTACTCATGTGGTGTTTGTTCACGGAAGGTAGGATTCCTCTTACCTAGTGTTAGCCATCCGAAACACAGGCTAATCATACAGTCTGAGCTAATCCTTGAGGGTTGTGCTATGGATTATAGTAAGAAGGAAGCCCCTCCAAAGAGTAAGTTAGATACTTGTCTTAGGGCAGGATGGAGAGTTGTCCAGGTATGTCCATCTTCCTCCATTCACTCCAAAGGAAGTTTAGGTGATTTATTCAGACCAGACGTCTAACCTTCATGTGGTTAATGTCAGGCCAGCCTTTGCTTGCAGAATGGTACCCCAGATAAGGAATGGCAGGGCAGAGTACAGCTTCATCCGTTCTTCCAATACCAACCTGCTTTCAGTGTAGTCCTTCTGGATGAGTCTCTTCTGCATGTTTTGGGAATCGGGGTGTATTTCGGTGAAGAGGAAAGATGCTCTCTGCCTTCTTTGTTCAAACAAAGTGCCATGAACCTCCAGTGTTAACTTTCCAATTCACTTTTAAGGGACAGGCTGCAGAAAGAGAAATGATCATCAGACAGTTCTGCAGGATAGATCAGCTTGGCATTAAGCACTCAGTTCATAAAACAGAAAAGGATCAAATTGTGTGAGGAGAATTTTCCTTTTCAATTAAATACCTAGTTTTAAACTCACATGTCACTCTCACAACCTAGACTGTTGTGGCAGCCATGCCCAAGTGAGATGGAAGTTATAGGAATCTTTATTCTTATTCTGTTAACATCTTTTAGGGAAAAAAAAACTAAGGTGGTTTCCAGAATAGTTCTGCGTGAAGACTGACTGCCCTCACTGTAGGTCCTTAGCTCCGTTCAAATAACTCGATGAAACATCACGTAAAAGCCAATGAAAATAAAGCATAGAGCATTCAAAACTATCCTATATTTAGATGTCTGGTATTTTATGTCACTACTAGTTAGCCTACCCTTATTTTAATCCTCCACCCATATCAGTTCTATTTTCATCTAGGCTAACCGTATGGCTATTCTTATAACTTTGCCATTCTTCCAAGTAAAATAATTGTTTTCTACTAAGACAGCCTATTGAATATTGGTAACCAAGCATCTTCATATGTGTTTAAAATACATTTGAAAGACTTCTTTTTTTCATTTCATTTCATGTGCTAAAAAGTGCCATCATGCTTTACACCCATGCTTTACACATCCAGATAAACTTTTGCAGTTATTGCAGGTACACCAGAATCAAGTCAACTAAACTAATCAAAACCAGCATATTATTAACTCTCACTCACATGATGGAGTGTATTTATTACGCCATTTAAAGGGCACATGAGTAATTTATAAGGTACAGAACCAAAGTGAAGGAAAAAAATCCTATCTTCTTAACAACCAGCTTTTGTTCTGAATGGTTATCTGAACTTAAGTGTTTTTTTTTCACTGTGTGTTTAGAGACACCTCTCCTCTGATGATAAAAGACAAACCTCAGGACTTCTTTGCTTTGTGCTGAACTACTTAGTTCAACATTACAGTAGTGGGATAATTTACAGCAGACATGTTGACTAATATACGAGTTTACACCTCCTCAACGTGACAAGCTGCAAGTATAAAAACTGGGTGGTGTCTTAAAAGGATATAGCACTGTTTGGCCCGCATTTAAAGTATCCTATCTATAAATGCTAGAATACTTACAGAATTAAAAAAAACTATTCAATTTTTGCAATGATTGACATATAATTAGTATACCAATTATAGTTGGTTATTGAGCTATTCATCCAAGTCATTCTCTGGGTTTGGGGTGGGGGTGAAGAGAAAAAAAGTAATGAAGAATTTTCTCATGTGCAGGGTGTAAGCCCTCTTTGCAGCATTTCCAGCTCCTCTCTGAAAAGGTAGAGGTACCCTTCCATTACCGATGTTGAATGAGGGAGACCTTTAAGCTAAAGCTATACTTCTATAGTATAATATATAACCCAAGATTGTGTGGTTTATCTTCCTGATTGCAACTAAGATAATCTAGTAAAGTAAAGCCCGGGTTTCTGAAGGTATCTAAAATCCCACACACTTATTTAAAGAATTTCTTCAAGTGTTGCAAAAGAGGTAAAGATGATGTAAAGTATCTATATCTGGTCTCAGGAATCTTTTATAGAAAATTGTGGGTTTTTTCCTCACTTGGCACTGGTCTAAAGGAGAGCGATATTAAGGTCAGTGGACAGGCACTGAGACACTAAATCACATTCAGATATATCCTTTCAACTTTTTAAACACTGAGACTACTTTTTCACATGAGTTCTTCCAAAAAAAAAAAAAAAAAATCCCTATCAGTAATCAGGTAGTTATAATCCAATTGTGTGATTTGACATTATTTGAGGAGGAAACTGTACCTTTGCCTACTAGCTGAGGGAAAACCTGGTGCATGACAGTTTCTGTTCCACTTTGCTTACCAGAAGGAGAACCTTTTGAGCAA
>NW_009646500.1:1387059-1393077 GCF_000708025.1 Charadrius vociferus
GTTGGTCATGACTGTTACAGCACGATTTTGTGCTCGCAGCCATACAGAATTCCAACACATTCACTAAGAGTAATAATCAACTTCTAATATCAGCCGGCGGGGGGGAAAGCGGTAGTTGCACACAAGTCAGTCAGAATGCCTCACAGACGCATGAAGGATTTACATGGTACATGAAAGATACACAGAACAATGCAAGAAGAATTTGACAGAATATTATATTATGGTATGAGTTTTTCCTTGAGCTGCTCAGAAATTCTTTTCAGAATAGGAAAGTAAGTTTCTGGAGATCTGGATTTTCATGGAAATAGTTAAATTTTCAAAAAAAAAAAAGGCTTTGAAAAACTGAAACAAAATACTTTAACTTAGGTAAATTAAACTAATTAGCAGAATATCACAATGTTTTTTCTTGTTTGAAAAATGGTGAAACGAATTAGCTTAGTATTTCTGAATCAAAGTGCTTTATATTTTCTGTTCTTCAGTGTGCTTTGACCTTTTGTCCCTATTTGGAAAGTAAACAGGTGCTGAAATGAATAAATGTGACAGAAACGCCACTTTCATTCAGCTGTATTTATTTCCATGTTCAGCACAGTTAAATTCTGGAGGGTCTTTTGCATCATCCTGTGCTCCAGAAAGAAGAACCAGAAGGAGCAGATTTGGGAGCACTCTGTATTTCCAGTTAGTGCTCTCTGTTTTACCACTAATGGAAATGGCCCTTACAGAGATCAGAACTAATAACATATACAAAACTGATGGCCACATGTTGACATATATGTCAGATTAATAGTTCCAGGTTTAATTTGGAAATGGCAATAAAAAATAGAAAAGTCTTTTTAAAGTATAATGCATTCTCCTTTGCTTTGCCATTTTCTGGCCCATTTTTTTCTTCTTTGCTCGTGCCACTTCCATCCCATACATGTGCCTTTTTTTATTGTTTTAAAGAGAATGTAATATATAATATCTGTCTCTGAAATAGTTAACATAGGGGAGAGGGAAGTGGGGGTGATTAAATAGTTTGTTAATTTATTTTTTGCAAGTTCAGTGGAGAGATGGGTTTAAGCCACAGACGCGGCACTGGATTTGATGTAAACTGTAGGGAGGAGGGTGCCGCTGACAGGCAAAAATGCAGTTTTGTGAAAGCTCCATAAGTGCTCTCCTCCCTGCTCTGCAACCAAAAATACTGCAGGGGTGCACAGCACAAAGGGAGGTGAGATGCTGGTACAAGCAGTTTCTTGCATTCGGCAGAACAGGCCCTGGCTGCGGGAAGCCAATATTGGTTTTGAAAACAATCTTTGGAAGCAGCATACATTTCTCAGTGAGCTCTGCAGGTGGCCCTAGCGCTGAGCTTTTAAAAGCACAAAGCTTTTAGGCATCATCACACAGATCTGCTGTATACTTAAGCCTGTTCTTAGAATGGATGCAAGGTGCCCTAAATACAAGGTTGTAATAATAATAATAATAGTTAATTATAATAGCACTATTAACAAAAGCTGTGAACACTCTACCTTACGTGATCCTTAAAAGGGAAGCTCAAAAGCTAAAGCGTACAAATAGCTTTTTATTGGTTTCTCTTTTCTGTGACATTCATGAGTCACAGGTCTGTCAAGAAAAAAAAAAAAAGCAGCTTAGACCTGCCTCCTTTTAATAGTTTAGCTGAAGTTGGAGAAAGATGATGCAAGCTGTTTCACCCACTGCTGACTGAGCTTCTTACTTGAGACACGACAGAACTTGACTGCGAAGTCAAGAATCCCTGTAAGCAGCAGAATGGGAAAGGGGTATCCCTGGAGGCTGCTCTGTCTTTCATTGCCAGCCTCTGTAATTATACACTGCCTTTCAAAGCAACTTGTGAAAGCTGTCTTTGCAGCCTGCTTCTTTTTCCCAGGCCCCGAGGAAAGTGCATCATAGCCTTTCCCTGCCAAATCCAAACACCTTACGATCAAGCATTTCTAAATATGGCTCTGCAGTAGAGCTGCTGGGGGGCGGGGGGAGAAGAAGATCGAACTTTTTTTTTTTCCCCCTGAAAAATGGCATTTTGTTCAACCCATCAAGCTTTACGGAAATATCTCGATTGTGATGAATGTCTCACCTGGAAATTGTTTCGGGTCCAGAATATTACTGGAGAGCGGGCAGTTGAAAAGCTTTGTAGTAGCTGGTAGCCCTAACTCTCCAATATTTTTCTTGCCATTTCCAGGTCATCAGTTAAAACAAACTGTGTTTTTTTGTATTCGGCAAAATCTTTCAAAACCTTAAACCTCTTCATAAAGTGGAAGTCCTCTCAATTTAGCCCTACATTCAAATCAAAAGACGCTGTAAAAAAAGTCTTGGTGTTATTACTAATAAATGCATACTTCCAGCACAGATAACAAAGGATAAACGCATGTCCTCCTGCGTGGTTACAGGCGGGGAAGAATAGCTATTTTTCTCTCCATGGCCTCATGTGGTAAGAAGCCAGATCATTCCAGCTCATGTTATTGCATTCCTTGGGAACATTCCTGTACAATACTGCAGTGCTTCCCTGGTGCAAAGTGATAAGGATTGTAGTTCCTTGAGTTGGTCTGGTGAACATTTGTGTGAGCGGATTCAATTTCTTCAGAGAGTAAAAGCACATTGACATAGGTATGGACTGCAGAGGCTACCTCTGGATAGGGGAAGGCAAACACAGATGTGTCCTTTGGTTGCTCTTTTCTCAGCTGATTGAGGTTCCCGAGACTAAAGTTGTTGTGTTATCCTTTCCAGTGACTGTGCGCTTTGGAAGGATAAAGAACTATTTTAAGTTCTCATTTATATGGTGTGCTATAAAATAAGGCCCAAGATGGATGAACAGAGGCTCTGTTTTTTAACAACAGTGGCTTAGAGATTTGCACATCAGCCATCTCTCCTGTAGAGTCAGACAGATTTACAGTGCCTGGAAATGTTTGCCAACAAAGATGTTATTGTAACTCCAGTGCCTGTTCAGGGAAGTTTATGAGGTAGAGTTAGAAACTGTTCATATTGTCTTCCTGCACTTGATGTATAGGAGAGACAATATGCCAAATGCATTGCTGAGTTAAAAGCAAAGCTACTGCAATGTTAGGATTGTATCTAATGTCAAGTACCTCACTTTCTGGTCTGTTGCCTCCACCCTTCACCTAGAAAAGAACAACCCTCCTTGCATGGCTGTGAGCAACTCAATTACCTTCTCTGTGTTTCTGCTTGCACAACTGATAAATAGGGGCAATGTTCATTATCTGGCTCAAATTATTCGCATCTGTTTAATTCTTTGTGAGAAAATTGCCTGGTCTTTCATGTGATTCGTTGTGGTTTACAATACTAATAACTGACTTTTCACCCTCAGATGCCATCAAAGATGTGTCACTAAATTCACTAGATGACAGGTCATTTCTCTAAGTGGGCATAACTCCACTGGCATTAACAGCAACTGAACTTTTGTCTGGGTATTCTTTTCCTTTCTGAGATATGTTAGTGTTATTTTCTTATTTTATTATTGACCTCTTGGGTTGCCATTTTTGCTTATTCTAAACACCCGTCCACTGCTAATACAGTTACTCAAGACAGCCCATAAATCTTTTTCCAAAGGCAGTTCCATTTGCTAGTGGAGAACAGAAGGTAGCTCTGCTTCTTCTGCTTGTAATTCTTGGAGTGTACAGAAGTTTCGTATGTGTTTATATGCCTAAAACACACCTTAACTAAATCCCTCCTGTGGCTTTCAAACTGCATATTAGCTGTCTTTTTAACCAGTGAGATTTTAAATAGCTTTGCTCCTTTTTTTATTCTCTTGGAAGAAGTTAAGTAGGCTCCGTAGTAAATATCCTGCTCAGGGAAGATCGCCTGCCTCGTTTCGTCTACACTTTGCACTGATTGTGTTAAGCCTATGCTCAAGAACCAATGCTTTCCTGTGAATACATCACTGACATTAGCTGCACATTCCTTGGATAGCAGCAAAGGATTCGGCTGTCTAGACACAGCCAAATAAGAGCACAAAGCTTACTTTGAGCAAATCACTAACAACTTCTGTTGGCCAACAATGGGCAGAAAGGTTCTCTGATCCCTTTAGCTGTGGTGCATGGGAGTAAGTCCAGGCTCTACGCAAACTAAGTCACTGCAACATTTTCTTCTCCATCATTTCCATTCTAGGAAGAAAAATATGATCCGGAGAGACTATAAAGAAATGTGGGAACATAGCCAGAGCAGTCGCTGCTAAATCTCTCATGTTGGTGTGGTCATTTTTTAATAGCCCAGGTGTAACATAATGTTGGAGGGACATACAACAGGCAGACGATACCTGGCCAATCACTCTGTTGTTGGAATGATTCAGTTTCTCCCACATTACTGTCCAGTTCTATGTTTGGAACATTACTTTGTTTAGGCTGAAAATTTAGCATTGAATATTTTTTCTGCTTGTGGTGAAAGCAGATTTTCTCTTTGTGATCCATTTGGATTTAGACGTAAAGTTTTGAGAGAAGTTGAGTTTTTGTCTACTTCCTTGGTTTTAGGAAATATTTGCCCAGAGAACTGACTCTTTAAAGTACCCAAGAGCCAGATTTAACTATATGCTCCATTAGAAAGAATGAGAAAACTGTATACATTTCAGGACAGCAGATAAAAAAGACATGGTGGGAGGAGCTTCACTAGATGTGTGAAGACATTTTCAGGCCTGAATGAAAATTGGATTAACTGAAGTACTATTTCTCGTGATTCTATTTTGGTTTCATTTGTTCATTAGAAACAAGCAGAATCCTACTTAATTGGAGATTCAACGTACACGTGGGCCATTTTTCAGTGCTATGTGTAGCAAATTAGACATAACACTCTCGGTATGACAGAAAATGTTCATTTAATCCATTCTGAATAGCACAATAATGTAGAGTGCCACAGTGCATGCCATTAGCATCAACTAGAGAAGCTGGCCTTATGAGGTGTGTGGACTTTCCATCTGTTTTATAAATGACTTCTTTTTTTTTTTAAATTTTAATGATCTTTGTACCAATAAGCCTTGAGATTATCAGTAATGATATTACAAACAGCACCCATCTCATTTATTTTTCACTGACATTAAAGTCACCGTATCATTCCAATTATATTGCAACCCATAATAAAGACCACAGTGCTTGGATCCTTGCAGTTATGTTGAAAAACAGATGCAGGAGGCCTCGTGAACTCTGTGCGTGGTACCAATGGGGCATGTAACGCTTCAGCCCATTCAAAGGTTTTAAGCCTGTGACGGCTTGTGAGGAAATGACAGATAATAAATTATTTGCATGAAAATATGTTAAACAAGCAAGAAACAGAGCCAGTAAAATAAGTGCATTCGTTCTGCTTCATGGATCTTCTGCTTCTCCTGCTGGGAATAACCAAGAGCTGGTGCTGCTTCACTGCTGCTTCGCTGTTCAAGGCACCATGCTGTAGAGAATTGTAGGAGAAAAAAAGAGCTGCCAAAAAGGGTTGGAAATATTTCTCTCTCTCTCTCTCTCTCTCTCCACCCAAAATACTTTCCTTAGTCCACCAAATAGATCTAGCAGAAGGTCCTCTGGGTTTACACATGCTGCTGTTGTCAGCTGTCCCCAGCCAAGCTGTGGACACAGGAGCAAGGGAAAACCTTTTCTTTCAGACATTGTATTACTATTGCAGGATACTGATAAAGGATCTGTGATGCCGCAACAAGTATTCAGATGACTTTTCCTATTCTTCACAAACGGCTTAGACACAGCTAAAGATTTCCTGCATGTAAACTAGAATATAACAGAAATAACAGGCTGAGGGACTTGGGTCTCTTTAGTCTAGAGAAAAGAAGATTGAGGGGGGATCTTATTAATACATACAAATACTTAATGGGAGGATGCCAGGGGGATGGGAACAGTCTTTTTTCAGTGGCGCCCAGTGATAGGACGAGGGGTAATGGGCATAAACTTGAACATAGGAAGTTCCATCTTGACATGAGAAGGAACTTCTTTACTTTGAGGGTAGTGGAGCACTGGAACAGGCTGCCCAGAGAGGTTGTGGAGTCTCCCACTCTGGAGACAT
>NW_009646500.1:1393251-1447308 GCF_000708025.1 Charadrius vociferus
CCGCTCTGAGCACATCGATGGCTTTTTTTCCCGTTTGCAAAAAACAACTGTTTATCTAGAAGTAGATGTCAATGATAGCCTAAGAACATGCTCTTTACACTTCTGCAGCCTCAGCTGGCCTTGCGAGGAGTGAAGTTCAAGGTCATCAACAAGGAATGTTCCAGAAAGTTGTCATATTTAGCACAAAATAGCACACTCATCAATCATCTCTGTGAAGCAAACAGGATTTTGACAAATGGCATGTTTGTACAAAGTGCCTGAAACTATTGCTATTTTAGGAGGCTTGTTCTATTGTCAAAGGAGAAGAGCTAAAGCTATTTCACTTCTTCGTGTACTAAAATCACCTGTTGAACCGTGGCACTACAGTCTTGCTGACAACCAATCCAAATACTTGATGTGTGCCTATTCCCACTGCTCTGCTGTAATGCAGTGCACACATCATCCTCAGTAGCAACAGAGTGAGTAGGATCCCTGTGTTCACTTCAGCTGACTGAAGGCAGAGTCCTGTTCTCCAAAGGCTGCACAGACAGAGCTCTCTGGCAGTACAAGGGACCTCTCTCCTCATACCCACCTGGGGCTGAAGAGCCATGTCCCTCAACTGTCCTCCTTACCAGCTTGCTTTGTCTCTTTCCTTCCTCCTTCCTCTTTGGTGTGCTAGACAGCCATCTGATTTTCTCAGTCTTCTGCCGTTTCATTACAAAGCCTTTATTTTTGCCTGTGCTGGTGCAATGTCCTTCAGCAGCACTTGTGGGTAGACACCTTGAGAGATGGAAGATCTGATGAGAAAGATGACAGCAGTGAAGATTTTTTCTCCAGATAACCTCAGTCTCTCTGCTTTCACAAGTCAGGACATAATGAGAGACACAAGAGGAGAGCCTGAATGTGACAAACTCACTGTTAGTGGCCTTTGTCTTCTGAAATAAGGCAGTGCATTTTAGTATCTTTCCTATTTCCTCCTTCAGAAACTGTCAGTGTGTCAAAAACAACACATACAGATTAGATGCTAACAATAGGAAAGGAAAGTACCTATATTTCCTATGTTTTGTAATTCTAATTTCATATTTGAAATTTGTTGTTAATATTGTTCTTTGGAGGGGGATGTTGATTTTTTTTCTCATTTTGTTGTAAATGGTGTTTTGTTATTGTTTTTGTTACATTTATGAGTAGGTTTTAATACTACTATTATTCAAATTTTATTATGCTTTCATCAAGCTCCCATGACTGGACTGACAAAACAGCGTATTTTGTATCCCAAAGACCTCCGGTAGTATCAGTGTGATGATCTTCAGCACCCCATGGTCTAAGCAGCAAACGTTATCTTTGAGCTCTTTATCACACAGTTTTCCCTCTCTGTTACTCATCTTACAAATTAAAGCAGAGGTTAACCTCAGCCCAGTACCACCCACATGCCCACACATCTCGACTCTCCGCTGCATCTCATCCCACGACTCTAGTCTTTTCGGCATGTTAAGTTTTCCATTGACTCTGTAAGTCCACAGAATATTTGAAGATACGTAGACACAGGGAATTCCTAAGGATTCCTTTACTTTAGTTAGCACAGGAAAAGCACTGGTCCAAGCAAAATTATACATATTTCCCTATCTATCTTGGCTTTCTTACATTTTTGAGCAGCTGGGGGACGTCCTTCATCTGTGCTTCCAAAGGAGCACATTGCTCCTTTTCTGTCTTTACTGTAGATGTCCAAATACCCAATTCCTTCTCTGGCTCTTCAGTCACAAATAATTTGATAGAAGCATTTCCCTGCTGATGTTGCTCTGATAGGCAAGCTGCTTTCCACTTTCAGTTCCCATGTATCCTTGCATTCACCTCTTTGTCCTTTCTGTTTTCAAAGAGCTCTACCAGAACTTTTTTCTTTGGCTCCGTCTCTGAAGAAATACCAATGATGTAGACCCCAATGCGTCACAGAGGAGCTTTCCCCTAAGCTTCAGCTGTCCTATTGTTTTGTCTGACCAAGTCTATTCACAAGATAATAACATTTAATGAGTCCCTCTCTCTCCCTCCTTCCCACAGACAGACTTGTAGACGCCACTCTTTGGCTTTTTAGCGTTAAGAGTAGGAAGCAGTCAGTACAAAGGCATGTCTACATTGCAGGCAGAGCTATGATTGCATCACATGCAGACATACTTGGGTTACCTTTACCATACTCCCAGTACCTTGCTGGGTTACTGGGAGCCATTCTGTCAGTCCCAGGAGACTCTGTGCTTAACTGCGCCCTTAACCTGTGCTAAGCTACAGCCTCCTGCAACTCCATTTCCCTTTGGAGCTGGGTTCCCCCAAGTATATTCTCCCAGGTGTGTATCCAGCAGACCTCCTGTTGCGTTGTAAATATTTTGAAAGGCTGTCAGATATCCAAATAACACCAACAATTTATAAAACCAATCTGGAATCCACGTAGTTATCAAGGAATTTTCTATGCGGACTCATGAAAAAACAGGCTTAGTGCAGTGCCTGGTAAGAGATATTATGTTGTAGGTAAGTATTTTCTGAAACAGTGACTTTGGCCAATTTTATACTAATGGTACAATCCCAACATAAGCACCAAAATGGTCTTAGCAGGCTTACAGCTTACATACTCCTACAGTGACTTTTGATGGCAGGGCAGTAGAGCTAGGGTTATATTTACTGAGTAGTAAATGGGAATGAATCTCTACTGGGGTGCTCCAGTTGCACACGGGCACTGCTGTACATCCTCTGCACTTAGAGCCTCGAGTAAAAGTACGTTCCTGGCACAATACATACCTGTAAAATGTGCTGAGCAGTTAGCGATCTGCTTCCATGAAGATTTGCCTGTCTGGGCTCTCCCTGTTACACCATATCCTTCCCCGCATCATGTGCTGGCAGAGAGGCAAGAGTGTACTGGCTGGACACTTGACTGCCTAGTCCCAGAAGAACCCTCATTTTTAGCTCATGGGTTTCTCACCTCAGCTGCCGAATGGTGAGCAGCTGCCTTCCCCCGTCTTTTCTTCCTTGTTTTTCTACATCTGGCCAAGATCCCTGAGGAGCACTTCCTTCTTGGTTGTCGAGACAAGAGGGCTTTTGCAGACAGCTGTTCCCCCGCAGATGCCAGACAAATGATGAACCTTCCCCATCCTGAAATTTTGCTCTGCAATTAAGCCCCGTTTTGCCATTCCTCTTACTGCATTTCCTAATGGATGTTAAATCATTTGGATTTTTTAAAAATCCCTTTGCTTTGTATGTGAGCAATCACTGTTGCGTTAGTTATTGCAGCTATTGGCTTTGTTTGAGGCAGGATTTGCGGATTAGTGAGATCCATAATTTGAAAATTATATGTATAAAAAATACGGGAACATGAAAGCAGTGGCATGTTCTGGCAACTGCGAGGATGATCTGCAGGTGAGAGCTGCAATTTGGGGAAATTAACCCTGAATCTTAAAGACTGAATGTTAAGATTGTTATGTCTTGGTTTTGCAGCCTGTATCCAATTGCACCCGGAGCGCCAATTGGTTACCCCTTTCACATCAACAAAATGCAGTTATGTAACTTTTTATATCATATCTGACATGCATGGGAATTCTAATTAAGATTTTTTAGAGTATCAGGGATTATTTTAGATCAAGATCTTGGCTGGTAAGGTATCTAAAGTAACAGTTCTTATGTTTTCATTAAGAGTTCCGTGATACCTTTCATAATATTAACATCAAGCTGCTAAAGTTGCTGGCTTCCTGAACACTAGCTCTTTTGTTGCATTTTATGATCCTTAATTTCCTTACTAATAAGCTATGGGTCCTTAGCGTATTTAACATGTTAGCTGCAATCTCAGCAAACACCAATCCGTCTGTTCTTTGAGTAGGGTGCAAAAAAAGCTGACAATGCACAGAAGGTGCCTAAAGCAACTTGTTCTGCAATGAATTCAGCTTCACAAATGTGACTCAGAGCCTGCCCCTCTCTTTAAATATAATTGTCCAGAATAGCTGACTCAACCAGTGTATCAAACTCCGCCTGTACAAAGAGCTCACCTATGCCATTTGACTTTTTTTTGCTGCTTTGAGTCTAATATTCTCAAACTATTCTTGCAGGGCAAGTCCCTGCCCATAGGACACCATCCACCTCCCCGTGGAAAGCACTGTGACATTTGCAGTTGACTTCAGTGGTACGTGGAGCCTGTGATCATCCCTGTACAAATTCTAGTCCCCAAGAACAGTCCTCCTGCTACCATCATTCTCATTATTTGCTGGACACCTTCCTCTCCCACTGCATTTTCAGGGTTACACCTCCCAACTCTGCACTCATGGGACTCCCAGGCTCTGGGGCAACAACTTTAGGAATGGATGGGTTGAAAGCTGTGAGGGATTTTCAAGGGCAGTGCCAAGGGACACTGAACACCCTTAGTCATATGAAAGTGAAGTAGCCTGTGACTGCATGGTCCTCCATCCACACATCCAGCCTGGACTAACTCTCCTCCTACTAAAGAAAAAGTGATAAGCTTAATGTGAGCACCACCTTCTGAGGTAATCTATTATTTGGAAGCAAGAGGGACAAAATCAGGGAACAAGCTTGATGGTGAAAAAAGTGACTGTTGCTCATATCGAGCTATGATGAGCTCTGTGCTGCTGTGTGTCTTGTCAAATCCGTACCAAAGACACACATGTGATTGTTCATAAGATTTGTGTCAGAGCTTACTGGTGGGGTGGGTCACATAGCTGACTCCATGTTCAGGTGAACATGCCCCTTCCCTGCTAATCAAACAGGAAAACTCATGAGCTCTGGTCAGAGAAGGAGGGTTAGCAAGCAGAGTCATAAATATCAGAGAAGAAACCGTTGTATGAAAGAGAAACAAAAAAAAAAAAAAAAAAGGAAGGATATGCTGGTAGGCATTTGGGAGAACAAGAAAAGAAATAAAAACTTATGGAAAATAATTATGGAGCTATATATTACCTGGGTGTGGCTTCAGTTACCAAGTGCTGCTCTGGGCTACCCACTGTAATCTCTTCCCTCCTTTTCATTTTCGCTTATTGTAGCTTCTCGCTCCAGTTCACACAAATTAATCACAGATTTTTTTAATTATTAGTCATGGTTTTTGATTCACTCACCTGTCAGCTAGTTATGTCACTATCTCCTTGTTGTGTCTGGGACTATCATGTTTTGAATATACATCTCTCTTCCAGTTTTTCAGCCTTTACCTTCAGGGTCTGTCCTCAAAGCTTCCTGACCTTCTGCCCATAACTTCCTTACTATTCTATTCAATGGAAGTGTCTTGTCCAGTATTTTTTATAAGTGTTTTTCCAAAATCCATTTGTATTGCTCCCATTGAAAATGTGTCTAGAGATTGAGCAAAGGAAAGCAGAAATTTCCCCTGAAAGGAAAATTTAGCAAAATAATTCTGATGAATATACAATCATATTCATTAAGTTTGGAGAAGCAATAAACAAATTTTTCTTTTCAAAATTTCCTCTAATATTGATTTTGTAATGGTGTAATTTTTAAATACATTATTAAAAAGTAGAAAAAATATTAAAGACTGAAATTTTCACTTTTCCAAAAAATGGCATGTATTGAATGTTTCAAAAATGTGGGGGGGTTGTGGGGTTGGATTTTCTTCAAATTTTCCCTTCACTAATAATAACAAAGTTGAAGAGGTCTTCTTTGGCTTACAAGAATAAAAACTTCGAAATCATAACACCAACTACAAAAGTCCTTCCTCTGCACAGCTTTAAATAAAATAACCTGAAATTTACTGTACATGCCAAACTACTTTCAAAAGTCCGGGGATGGGAAATTCAGAATATTTGGGACAATTCTGTTTCAAAATTATTCTGGATGGATGGATGGCTAGCATATTACAAGAACGGTCTGATTTTCTTACAGGTAAGAGCATGTTAAGTGTTTAATCCAATAGCCTTGTGAAGCATTACTGCCCATTTCTGATTGCAAATATAGAAAAACCTCATGATTTGAAATGTTTCCAACTTAAAGCAATCATATTCTAAATCTTCTTTCTTGCTATGCCTAGTCTGTATACTCTTGAAAACTCTTTACCAGTGTGTACTATCATCAAAGGATAATACAAAATTATATGTAATGTCTGCCCTGAAAAACATGTCAGTATTGCATTTTAAATACAAAAATATAACTTGATTCCACTGTGAGTGTTATTAAAATCTTCTACATAAAGATGAAATTGTACCTTATTTTAAGATGTATTCCAACCCATTTCTGTAACAACTGAAAATAGGCTTGTGTGAATTCTTCAACAAACCAATTCTTTCCTAAGTAAAGCTAAAATTACAGAATCAGGTTATATTTCAGTAAAATAAAAGTGTTTTGACATTACTCATAGGCCACATTTTTAAGGCAAACAGAGAAGTTATTATCTCTTCCATGACACATTTGAGTAGCCACTTCTAAGTGGTTCCAGCTTTGAAATCTGAGGAATTTCCAGCCATGAAAAGCAAATGCATTGTAATTCTGCTCCTCCTATCATCTATAACTGTACACTAGTGAGAACAAAATCTTCTTACAGAAACTATTGAATGCATGAACTTTTTAAAATAATTCCATGGTTTTCCATATGATACAAGCAAGAAACGAAGCATTGGAGTTTACCAAATACAGACTAACTCTTGCTATGATTTTTAGAAATATTTTTCTACTAAAATTCTCTGTATCAGTTATGCCAAGAAGTTCACTTCCCCCCCAGATATGCTTTATTCTCAGCTAGTGGTGATTATTCTAGAAATACAGTAGAGTAGTAAGCCATATTGGGAGCTAGTATATTAAGCCCAGGCAAAATTGTGGATTCCTACTTTAAAAAACAAAACAAAACAAAACCAACAAAACCAACTCGTGCATTTGAGAGAAGTAGTTGCACATTCTTTGAGGTTAATATACTGACAGCAGAGACAAAAAATATAAATCTACAGTAAAAATAAATTACACAGATGAGAAAGTCACATATTAATCTCATTACTGGAAAAGAATAATGAAACAGTGGAGCATCGGATGTAAGGCTGAGGTTTTCCTTAACCCCTTCAAAAAGTGATACTGGATAAAAGCTGGGATAGCGCAGGCACATTGGAACAAACTGCGTCCAGATGTGCACTGTGGGCCTGATCCAAGCTGACCGAGACTGACGGGAAGACCCTCACTGATTTCAGTGGTGTTCGGAGCTGGCTCTCAGAAAAGTGACTTCTCAGCCAAGTGCCACATTACCCGGTGATTCCTGCGCTGCTGTGCCAAACACTCCTCCTCTAACAAACTGTCTTTGGTCTTTTGTGTAATGCTTCTGGTTGGTCATGTCATAGCACTCCTGGGAAGAGATAGAAAAGCAGATAGAAAACTAAGAACAAAATAGGCACTTAGATGAAACTTCCTTGGAGAGAAAGACAGAGAGAACAACTGGGAGAGATCAGACAGAAGTTTTTGCCAGGACGCGTGAGTAAATGACATCAGGCATTCATGGAGGTTAAAGCAGTAACAGCCAAATTTCTTTCAACCTTGAGAGAACCCACTGAGGGCTCTGAAGCAGAGTGAAAGGAAGGGCAATCTGTCTAGTATGCCTGCCTGACGTATGTGCATTCTGAACGTTGTCTGTGCATAAGCCTCCCAAACCACAGCACTTCAGTATGCAAACTCTTCTTATGCTGCAGAATCAACGTATGCATCTCTTGCATTACCTTGGAGGGGACCATGAGCTGATTTTCCAAAGATTTCTAAAAAAGTTGTATACCTTCACTGGTCTGGAGAGAAAATACCCATGCCAATGAAAAGAACACGTGGTTTCCTGTTCAGGCTTTCAGCTTCTGTTGAAATCTAAATATGAAGCTAACCACAATTTTGTGGCCAAACTCTGTCTTGGTGTCGAAGAGCCAAACTCCATCAAAATTTGTAAAGTTGAATCCCACAACATAGCATATAGTTTTTCCCAGTGCTTCTATGTATTTTCGTTTCTTACACCCACCTCAACACTTCTACACTAATCTCTAACTCCAGTATAGATAATAATACATACATTTTACTCAAAGCAAGATGCCTTTTTGCTGTTGGTGGCAGTAGATCAGTGTGGACTGGCCAGCAGAGGGTGCTACTTGAATTTGGGAATAAAACATATCAATAAACTTTAAGAATAATCAGATTTCTGTAAGATTAAGCTAATCACAGGGGTAGCCACCTCCTTCTGCCATGGGTGCTAAAGAAACGGAATGGTCATATATTTTTTTCCTGAAATGATTGTTTCAACTGGTAGTATAAAATGCTGAGAAGTGATCTAAGTGAAGCTTTGGATTTACGCTCTGAAGGCAGTCTAAATGGCGCTAGATGCTACTGTACAGGAATAAGCATTGCATACAGTATTGTTGATTCACTTTGGTAGACTTCTCATTTTATATTTTCTCCACAGATAGGTTAGTAATTAGGTTTCCACCCCAGGTCAGGATTTTTACCTCTTTGCCTTTTACCAGACTGAACCAATCTGCTTGAAATTTCGTAAGTGTGTTATTCTGCCAAAGTAGAAGTTTAGTGGAAAGTCTGAGGTAAATTCAACAAGATGTTTGGGAGACATGAGGGCTCAAAAAAGGAAGCAGTTTCACCTCTTGAAAATTTTCCTAACATTTTTTTTGGCTTATAGTAACTGCAAAATGGCTTGGCTGAGAAACTAGAAATTTGTTTTAATCTTTTGTAGATGGTGATTTCTGTTTCCTTTGGCTTCTTTTGGGGTGCTTCAGGGGGAAATTATTTAGTTGCTAAAAGACGTTTACGCAAACATTAGGGTTCCTAAATCCGCATGTCAGCTTTTATAGGGTTTATGAAGTCCACAATAGTGGAATGCAGCTTTCCCAGACTGCAACAGACTTTTTCACAGGGTAACTCTTGGATCAGGGCAGGGCAAACTTCATTTCAGAAAAGACTTTGGTAGGTTTCAGTTGCCCTGTGAGAAGCTCTGAAAGGTCCCACCCACAGCACCGTCAGGTTCTCTGAGACCTGCTTGAGGCAAAGGCCATTCCCATAAAGGCATTTGCTTCCTTTTGTCTCTACATCTGCTTAGAGTTCTCCTACTTGTCTTTGTTATCTGCACGTACGTCTATTGGCAGGATTTGAGGGAGAAAATGTTCTTCACCACAAATCTAAACTGGTTCTGTAAGGTAGGCCACTCCCAGTGCGCGGCCAGGGGCACGCCTGCATGTAAAGATTTACCTCAATGACACCCAAGAAAAAAAATCAACTTTTGCGTTCTTCTCACTGGTTGGTGAAATGTCCTGTATTGGCCCTGAGAATCACATCTTTAAGTGTAGTTAACAGTTTTTCAGTAGTTAGTAAAACTCTCCATGACGAGGTTTGAAGGTGTTCTGAACTTTTGCAGTATGTGATATATTACTCCTACTGGCCCAAAGTCTAAGGAGTGAAGCAATTTACTGGCAGCATTTTTTGTAGAATAATATTAAGAAAAAGCTGAGGCTCCCTAATAATTTATGAACAGAATATGGTCAGAATTAGGACCAACCTGGTGAAGATACTGTTCCATTTTTGAGATTTTTGTGTTGCTCCCAACTTTTTGGATCTACCATGAATTATATCTTTTTCAATCCAAAAATACAGAAATAAGGAGTTAGGATCCAAAAATATAAGTCAGAAAGAATCTGTGAAAGTTTGGGAAACTTGAAACCAGGCTGTCAAAAAGGAACGAGGGACGTATGCAAAAAGTATAAAGGACTTAATATTATACCTGCAGGCAGAATTATCCTTCAAAATACAGAACATTTTCTGAAATTAATTTACTGTTATTGAAATGTTGAATAGAAGGAGCAATGTGTAAAGCCAGGCCTGAGACAGCCATTGCATTATGAGTGAGATGTCTTACTGTCACCAAGGTTTCTTCTTCCCTCTTCCCTGTTTTCTCCTGTCATCCTACACCCAGCATTACTGCGGAATCTATTTTATAAAGGGAAAATATATTTTGAAGAAAGCCTTGCTTGTAGTCACCTATCAGCCTCGTCTGTATGCAGTTACTGGCCCAGAGTTTTATGTGTCAGTAAGACAGCTACTAGTGCCACAGAAGTAAAAATGTGGTACATTAAAAGATGATGGGCTAAATTTGCATTGGTTAAACTAATGAAGTCCTGGTGAGTTCAAAGAGATATGGACTCGGTAGGCAGCAAGCCATGCTAACAGAATGAAGTGAAGAACAATGTAGAATCGCAAAATCATGGAATTTTCAGAGTTGGAAGGGACCTCTAGACATCATCTAGTCCAACTCCCCTGCTAAAGCAGGATTGCCTAGAGCATATTACTCAGGACTGCATCCAGGCGGGTCTTGAAAATCTCCAGAGAAGGGGACTGCACAACTTCCCTGGGCAGCTCATTCCAGTGCTCTGTCACCCTAATCGTAAAGAAGTTTTTCATGTATTTGAACTGAACTTCCTATATTCCAACTTGTGCCCATTGCCCCTCGTCCTGTCCCTGGGAACCACTGGAAAGAGTCTGGCTCCATCCTCCTTCAACCCACCCTTCAGATACTTGTATGCAATAGTAAGGTCTCCCCTCAGCCTTCTCTTCTCCAGGCTAAAGAGTCCCAGCTCTCTCAGCCTTTCCTCGTAAGGGAGATGCTCCAATCCCTCAGTCATCTTAGTTGTCCTACGCTGGACTCGCTCCAGTAGTTCCCTGTCTCTCTTGAACTGGGGAGCCCAAAACTGGACACAGTATTCCAGTTGTGGCCTCACCAGTGCAGAGTAGAGGGGGAGAATGACCTCCCTCGACCTACTGGCCACACTCTTCCCTATGCAGCCCAGGATTCCATTGGCCTTTTTGGCAACAAGGGCACATTGCTGGCTCATGGATAATTTTCTATCTACCAGGACCCCCAGATCCTTCTCCTCAGAAATGCTTCCCAGCATGTCCACCCCTAACCTGTACTGGTGCCTAGCATTTTTCCTCCCCAGGTGCAGGACCCTGCACTTGCTCTTGTTGAACCTCATTAGGTTCTTCTCTGCCCAGCTCTCCAGCCTGTCCAGGTCATGCTGGATGGCAGTGCGGCTTTCTGGCAGCTATCTCAAAATTGGGTAAGAAGTGAGAAATACAGAATATCTAAAAACTATAGAGAAAAGGGGTTCTCAAAAGTTTGTTTCTGAGGGGCAAAGGGAAAATAAGCAGAAAATTCTTTTTAATGAAAAACCTCGTTACATTTAACAGCATGGCCATGATTTATAAGTATGTATTCTGTTTACAAACACTTTGTAAGCTTCACTTTACTAACCTCTTCTATAGAAGGAAAGTCTGCACTGGATGATTTTCAACCCATTTGTTGTTTCTCTTCCATCAAACAAAAGTATTGAGAAAGCACTGATGGACAGAAAATGAGAATTGGAAAACAGATCAGAAAAGAGCAATGCCATGACACATCAGGGGCAACGCTGAATGTTGTCCCTTTTCAAATGCTTTCTCAGGAAGATACATATTTCATCCTGCAAGTAACTGAGAACCAGTCATCATCTAAAGGAAACTTCTTCATCAAAATCCATTTGTCTTGTAATTTCTCTGTTCACAAATAATGTGGGATTTTTTTTTCATCAAACCAGTCCATCACCTTTCCCATACTTGAAAGGGAAACTCCAACAAAGAGTGCTTGCAGGTTCATTATTTGGCTCAGTTATTTGCCAGATGTGAGTGAGGCTGTGTTTTGGCTAGCCTGTATGTTCTAATGTAATATTAAACGAAATAAAAAATTAAGTGGGGTCCAAGTGCAGACCTGCAGCTAAGAGTAACGTTTTATGAAAAAAAGAAAATTCCTGAAATTTTATCTTCGTTATTGAGGTAATCTAAATTATTTATGCCAAAACCATAAATTAATCTCAATATTCTCTTAGAAATATGACAAAAATTCACTATTTTTTCAATCCAATTAATTTCCAGTAACACCCACTCTATTTTACCTTCAAGATAATATTGCAACGTCTGGAAGGACTGCTTATAAGGGATTCTGACTGCTGTTTCCAATATTCCTCCCAAGAACTGCAGGCTATCTGCAGACCTGGTTTCCATGTGTCCCGATTTATAATCATATCAAGATTAGCTTAGCAGGTTAGCTACCAGGTTACAGCCTGAGTGAAAATGGCATAAAATGAGAAGCATTGTATGAAAACATGTGGTAATTGATTTATTTTTTTCTCTACATGCCAAAGGATGGTTTTGGAAAGTTGATAATGTGTTTATCATTGTGACTCTGAAGTCTACTTGCAAGATCAATTGATCTCTTCCCTTTTTATTGTTGCTATATTTATGAAAATGTACTTTACATGCTTTTATGACTTTATGTATTCAGGTGTTATATAGAAATCATAAAACGGTATACTGAAGAAAAAAGACATGAAATATGTGTTTAAGATAACAGAACACACATGAGGAAGCTCAATGAAAAATCTAATTGCTGGTGTCACCTAATGGCAGAGATCTCTGACACAAAGACTGTTCTTTACTGGAGGGAGTGCTTTTAGTACCAATCTGCAGCAAATGTAATAGTCATAAGATAATTTTGTTGAAAAATATTCTTTTTCATTTACTGTTTGCAACACTGGGTCCATATTGTTCCACAAAAGACCTCTTTTGGTTTGGGGTTTCTTTGGAAGATCCTGCTTGACTTGAACGAGCTTTGCATCAGGCCTCAGCTCTGTACTAGCTAAAACTCTTCCATCAGAATTTTTCTGCCATCCATTGTAGACCAATTAGGAGGAATCAGGAGTTTATCTGAACCTTGAGGTGCATGAATAATCATGAAAATTGTTTCTAGCTTGTCTATAGGAAGGATGCAATAATTACCCTTGTAATTGTTTGAAAACTCTATAAACTATCCCTCAAATAGGATTTGTTTAGTTTCTTGGAGCTGCTCTGGAATGATACACGTTCTTCACTTGCAACTCATTATCTGTGACTGATGACCCACTTGTGCGTAGCACAGCAATCTTCAACTAATTCTGGTATACATTTGAAACTATATCACGGCATGACAACATTAATTTCTTTCTTTCTTTCTTTACATATGTATTGACAATAATTAATAGGCAAATAAACAGCATGGTAACTAGGTTTTCATCTGTATATATGCATACATGCACATATATAAACATTTATGAAAGAAACACAAAAGACAGATGTATGCACAGCCTAGAAAATAAAACAGAGGGTAAAGAAATACTTTTTGGTGTATATGAAAAATGTGTACAACTTATACAGGCTAAATTCCATGTACCTTTATTTGTCCTCAACCATACACATGTGGATGACTGCACAGATACATGAATGTCAGGACTTAAAGAGAAGAACAAATCAGTGTAAACTAACATTTATTCAGAAGAATATTAAAATTCTTCTTAGTGCAAACTAACAGGAATGGAATGATGTTGAGACAGGCCTTTTGTTCAAAAGGCTTTTTCAGCTGTTTGAAATTTGGGCAAGAGAAGGCTTAGGCCTGTCTGCATTTGTAGCATTTTTCCCTAGCACCTCCACCACAGTTAATGAGTATAGCAAAGCTTTGTGAAAATTGTGGTTGAAATAGCTGTTTGTAGCAGAAATAAAATATACAAAAGTTATTACTTACATTTCAAAGCAACTGTGATTAGCCATAAAAAATAAGCTTAGCAATTATTACAAACATGAGTATCTTAAAATACCTCTAGCAAGACCTAAGCTGTGATCACATTAAGGCCGTTTGATACAAACTTCTAATTTGGCAACAAACTGTTTACTTGGAAATCAAGCTGAAGTAGCTAGAAACTACTCAAGGTTTAAACAAACATTGTTCAGAGTTTAATCTTCCATTTGTTGTGGTTAACTCTTATTTGTCTTCCCCAGGGAAATGTAGATTGCCACATCATCATTCTCTGTCCTCCCTCTGCCTCCTCTCCCCTCCAGTTATTTCCACTTAAATTGTACCAACCTTGGTGAAACAAAGAATATCCTTAACTTCCTTGAAGCAGCAAGATGAGAAGTCTTTCAAAACATATGCTGTAAAGAGGAAATTATTATCTTCATATAAAAAGTATTCAGTAAAAAAGGATTTGTTTCCTTTTGTGTTTTTCCTTGAGCTAAATATAGGGAAGTATACCAAAGACATTAAGAGACTCTCTGTATACCCCCAAGGCCTTAGAGATACAAGAGTTTGCTGTCTAGACTTCTTGTTACATTTACTCTCTTGCTTGTCAATGAAGTGCATGTCCCCAGCGGGTTGGAGGCAAATTTGCACCCCTCAATTTTGCCTTGGTACTCTGCCTTGCTAGAGAGCCACGCTCCCACTGGGTCTCTCTGCCTGCCTGAGTCTGTGCTGCTGGGACCACAGCTTTCAACTCAAAGGAAAAAAAGGTCTCTGCCTCTGAATACCCTACCCAAAGGGAACCTCCTACTGTGAACTAGCATGCTCTTTGAGGGGGGTGGAAACTATGCTGTCCAACCTGGTGGGTTTCGACCAAAATCCAGGTGTTGCACTCCTTTGATGTACTCTGATCTTTAGGCCATTGTACAAGAAGTAGGCATCATCAGTTTCTTCAGGAAAGGTGCTGACAGGTAGCGAACTCAAACCCATCTGGAAGTGTTACATGTTCTCTGAGCAAACAGAGAATTAAGAGTACTTTATCAAAAATTCTCAAATGGAGGTAAGTGGAAAATAGTCAATTAATCATCTCAGGTGAGCAGCCATGCTTCTGGACTTGTACACTTTCAGCAAGCTACGTGTGCTTGGGAGCTTCCATCAGAAAAGGTATGTGCATGTGCTATCTCAGATATTTTGATGCATAAGATGACAAGAGTGGTCTGACTGAGTCACACCAGAGATCCAGCCAGCTCAGAGTCATAGTCTCAAAAAAGTCAAAAAGATGATGCCTAGGGAAGGGTGTAAGTGATGCTGCTCCAGAATATTCATCCAGCATTTGACCATTTGTGCCTCATTGACTTTTTGAACCAGTTGTTTTATATATAATACTTCTTAGTGGATATTTCTTACATGAATTTGTCTAATTGCCTTTTGAAATCATGTAAACTTTCAGCATCTGAAACAGCCTGTGATGTGGAATTCCACAGTTTAAATGCATGTTGACACAGATGGATTAGGGCCAGCTTGTTTGAATCTGGACCTGAATTACACTCTGGGAACTTAAGTACTATTTACAGTTCACCCTTCATCCCCTAAACTCGTGACTTCGTTGAACAAAATCTGAAAGCCAAATACCCACCAGCCCAACTGAAGCTTCAATTTATTGTCATTACATTTAAGGTATTTTTCTAGGGTGACACTGCAGTGCTGTGCTATGACTGAAATCTTAAAAATTGACAACTTATTAGACCTGTTCACCCCTGCCTTTCACAGACTTTTATTTATTCCTTCATATTAAGTACAATTCCCTTTGCTAACACTTGCACTGTTTTCTTTTTTTTTTTTTTTATCAACAGAAATAGCATGTATTAATGACAAGTACAACAGGAAGAATAAGAAATTTACATTTAAAAAGATCCAATCAGACTAAGCTGAGGTAAGGTTTTAAGACATAGAAATCCAATTTCCCTTCTTAGGGGGAAATAAAAATTCTCTTCAGATCTTGGACAAGAAACAACATGGAAAGGTATGAAGTATCACATTACTTTTAATGGAGGAATGGAAGCAAAAGTATTGCTGGTAGCTGTTTGAATCTTTAACTCACATTGAAAAACGAAAAAACAAAAGAGAAAAAAATCTGATTTGTATCGTAAACATTTTGGTTTTGTCTTTTTTATCTGTGCGCAAACCATCCATTTTTTTGACTGTAACCCAAGGGTCATTTTCTTGCCGTTGTACATGCCATTCCCACTGTGGTATTACAGATAGGCAAAGCAGATAAACAGAAGAAGCAAATAAACAGTCTTCAGTGTGATGAATGCAATTTATAATTAGCATGGACAGAGAAAAGATTCTAAGCAGAGGCTTAAAAAAATTACAGGTCCTGGTGTTCAACTTGTTTCTAAATTTGTCTGTGAACCACTGATAAAATAGAATGAGAAAAGTCTTTGTAAAGTAAATGATATATTATTACACAAAATAATAGGAACATGCAGTGCTGTAAGTATGAATTAGGCATCCTGTGGTTGATTTTGCATCATATAAACATACTAGTCAGTCCAATGCTGAAAAGAGAGCTAGGAATTCAGTAACCAGTGTCCCTTGTCCAGCTATTAGTGACTCCCAAAGATTCTTGGTATAAAGGACCCATATGGAACTACTCATGTGAGTAAGGAAAACTTCCAGAGCTAGCTATATATCGTGAGTAATAATATATTAGCCAGAAATTGAAAGTATAAATATATGAAGCACAATTAAAGCTCACTGAAGTCAATTAGATTTTTCCATTGGATTTGTTGGCATTGAATCACAACAGGAAAGGAAGACTTGCTTAATGTACACTTGAAATGATACATACAAGTACATCATTATCAGTCATGTCACCAGTACATTGCATCTGTTGAGTGAAGGCCTAACGAAGAATTTCTGATATTGGATTTGGTAATTTTTGAGATGGAAATTTTTCCTTTAAAACCTTAGAAAATTTCAAGGATGCTTGAGTGTTGACAATGCATCAGGGTTGTTTTTTCCCCTTGCTTTGTGTCGGTACATGCTTAGGGAGATGATCATCCTGCTTACTAGTTTGGTTTAGTTATCAGCAGCAGACATTGGGCTTTCTTCGTTAAACATCAATCCATAGATACTCAATATCATTTATTTCCAAGTTATTGCTGAGCCAGAAACAAATAACATCATTTTGATGGAGTGCCACTCACTTTCTCCATTTACTCAGACAGCCTCTTTCTGTGTTAAGTTCTATAACTATGATATTAACGTTCAAGTCATGAACATCTCTCCAAATTTCATTAACACGAACTAAGTCAAATTAAGCCCATAAAGCAAGCAGTTCTCATTTCTCTTGTTTATTACACTGGATCCTAGCATAGACAGATAATTAAAGACATTTCTTTTCTTCATGCTCCTTGGTGCTTTGATTAAGGCTGTTCTCAACAGTCTGACATTCCACTAAGTGCATGTTTTCTATTCTTTTTCCCTTTTGCTGTGAATTTAACAGTTTTCCAATTAGTGCAGCAGGCTGCTGAGACAGGGACCATTTACCTTGTGTATTCACTTCTTTGCTTAGAAGGTGGACCATATTGTCTTCCACAAATGATAGCTTCTGCAGAAGAAATCTTTCTCTTTACCATACTTGTCTTGCCGGTACTGCTGCCTGCTTCCTCCTCTTACAACTAGGGATGGCAGCAATGGGAGGTGCAGGCCAGCAACAAGGAGATACCATGAAGCTTATTAGTAGGATTCCTAGCAGTGTTACAGCCCAATGACAAACCAAGGAATCTGCCATTATCTACAGAGTTCCTTCATCGTTTAAGTTAGCCTAGGGAACTTCCCTGCTCCTGGAGAATCCAGCTGTTAGGATGGCCAGCCTTCTAGTAATCTTCCCCGGGGCACCTAATTCTTCGTTCTTGGAGGTTTAGAAGAGAATATGATCATCTCTGAGCTCTATGTGTTATGATACTTGGGAACGGTGTGGAGTATGGGGTTTCTCACTGTCTTTTATAGCACTGACATGTTATAAAAACATAGTATGCAGCTCCAAAGATTCAAATTAATGTATGGATTACTATTTCATGTACCTTTTAAAGGTCATTCCAAGAAAAAAGTCATATGGATACAATATCCTCTCATGAATATAAAACCTCCCAACAAATTTGGATTGCTGCGTGGGAAAGCATAGGATATCATTTCAAAATAAATAATTTTTCATTTGTAAATGCTTAGCAAATCAAGTAAATTGGCAAATTAATCAAATTTATGAAACAAACAGTTCTGAGTGTACAGTCATTACACATGACTACCTCACAGATATCTTCATGTTGTAATATGTTTTGTGTTTAATAGCCTGTGTTTTATACCAAACGTTATTAGGGAAAGTAGTGGGCACTAGCAGTATAAATAAGCAGAAATTAAACTACTTTTCTGTATATTATACATGGACTAAGGCTTTGGTCTCAATAATATAACTGATTATTTTACCATAGAATTAAAAATAACATTTACTCACTCTGAATAGTTTGCTAAATCTACATTTGATGAACATGGCTAACCAGACTGACATGCGTTAAGTGAACCAGAACTAAAAATTATTTAAATACAGCTTTGTTGCTGTCTCAAAATTCCAGAGGAATACTTCTGCCCACCAGCAGGCATGCACATGGAAAAGTGCTTCTGAAATCCTAGACCTAATATTTTCCTTTCAGCCAGCATAAATGTCCTTAATGTAAAAATCTGATCCCTTAATAAATTAGAGATTATGTAAACTCTGCAAAATGCTTTTTATAGGCAAGAACTAGTCCTTATGAAAAGCTTCTGTGAGTAGGTTTCCTTGTATCTCTATTGTTTCCTCAATCAGGAGGAAGATCAGTGCAGGAAAGGGTCCCTGGCATCTTCAATGAAAAGTAGAAATTACGGGACCTGGTAAATTCAAGAGACATTTGCTTTTAAAATTATGGTTTGTGTGTTGTCTCAGCCAGTCCAAGCTTTTTTCAGGATCATTAGTAACTGCTTATTTTGCAGTGTGTTGGAGTAGGCAAGGATTTTACGTTTGCTAGTCAATGCACAGTCAACCTTGTTACAGCAAAGAGATGAGCCTCAGACAAACTCAGACACGCAACTATTATACTAGTGCTCTCTTCAAACTTGTACTTCTTGCATTAGGTAGTGAAAGAAAAGAATTCAGGTGTAGAATGCTACTTTTACAGCCTAATTTTGCAATCCCTTGCTATAGTCTTTATTCATAGAAGCCATCTCACCAGCAGCACTAGTGGGACTATTTCCTTGATTAAAGCCTACTCTAACTTCTGATAGATGAAGATTCAAAGACATCATTAAAGATGATTTCTATTACTTTCAAATCTGGCTCTTAAAAAAAAAAAGAGTTGGACAAAAGAATCTGATTACGCACTGAGACTATTTTGACATCGTAAATCTACAGGCAGAAAGGAGTTTCCTCTGTCTCCACTTCAAGCATACAAAAACTTGTGTTGCTCCACTATAGGTTGGTAAAGAAATTGTGTGAACACAGGTAAAAGCCATGCTGAAATTGAGCTAGTAAGCCTCGCTAAGCAGAAAATATGTTACCTGAGAACTAAGGCTGCCCTACACGTTTTCACACAGCTTCCATACAGATTTAGCATGTATATTGGAACTTCGGTCTTTTGGGACTATCTCTCTATCTCTTTCCTGATGCCTTTTTTGAGGAAAGACAAGCTACAGAGGATGGGGGACTGCACCATCCAAAATGGAATACAGTATATATAACACTGGAGCAGGAGGCTTGTTCAACAAAGGCAATTAGTGCCTGTGTTGCAAAGCCAGCTCTCCTCTTTCAGGGTGCCAGATGGCTTCTGGCGTCAAGCCCTGCGGTGCTTCTGAAGCAGGTTCCCTACACCAGGACTGGAATAACTGTGAGTGGAGTCTGATCATGTCTGCCCTTTTATAGTGACATAAACACCCCCAGAGGCATCTGTCTGGTCCCAAAGAGAGACTTGAGTAGCCTCAGGTTTTCTTTACACTGTCTCAGCCGTGCAGCATACCTAAAGCCTACACCAAAGGACATAGTTGGGGGTGAGGGCTGGAAAACCAGAATACCAAATCCTGTGTGATATCCACTGGGCAGGCAGGGGATCTAGATAAACTGGCTTCCATCGAATTTACATTGCTTCGTATCTATTTCTACATCTGCATTCACTCTTTTAATGTCTCCTTACAATGAGTTCCCATCCAGAAGTTCAAGGAGCTTTATCTGGATGTTAAACAGTCTGGGAAATCATTACAAAAAGAATTTGCAAAAGTAATCAGGCAAATGTTTAGAAAAATGACACTGCTTATACCCTCTTCTGTTCAAGCAAATGATTTTACTGTCAGATATTTTCAAACAGAAAAGCTGAAGTACAGGCTGGTAGTCATTAACTGTGTGCAGAATGCGAGTTCCAAACCAGGAACCTGGATCTAAGCGTAGACCCCAGCCAGTCAGAATGGAAGTGCACTGTACGACCTATTTCTCCCACCTCACATAATCAAAACAACTCAAACTTCTCTTTTTGAATACCTGACAGCCACAACACACTAATTGCAGCTAACCTGCAGGCCAAGAATTATTCAGAACAATTGCACAGTAGAGTTTCCAAAATCCATGTATTTGAGAAAGTTTCCACTTGTAGATTTTAAACTTGAGAAGTAGAGATGCTAAAATATATGTACTACTGTGCAAATAATCTCCTAAAGTTGGAAAATAATTTTTCTTTCTTTCTCTTTCTTTCTTTCTTTCTTTCTTTCTTTCTTTCTTTCTTTCTTTCTTTCTCTCTTTCTTTCTAGGAGACAACGTGCTTTCATTGAGCATTCAAGAAAATGGATTCAAATCCATGCTCTTTCTCATGTAGGCTAAGGGCTTGATCACAGATGTCTTACTTTCTAGGGAAGTAATATATATTATAGCATGAATTCATTTTCATTTTGACAATAAATCCCACACTATGGACCCGGTAAACATTTTTTGTGGAAAAATACATTGTCAAAAGTTCCCAGCCATTTCTAATTGTAAGTTTGTTTCTGGAAAGGGAAAAATGAAAGGGAGGAAATATAACTATATTTGTTGGGCAAATCACATGCTAAATGCATCCTTTTGCTGGAACAAACAGATGTGGAATGACAGGCAGAGTCATCCAAAAAATCAGTCTTTGAGTTGGCAGCAGGAGATTTGTGTTCTAGTCCTGGCTTTGTCACTGGCTGGCTTTACTTTCCAGTGCTTTGCCGTTTTGTATCCCTTATGTGTCTTGCCTATTTAACTTATAAAAACTTTGGCACAACAGCATTCCCTTAAAATCTGTAGCTCTTCAGTGAAACTCCATGGTAGCAGGACCGCCACATTAGCAATGTCAAGCTGTAGGGACCTCTCAGACTGGATCTGAGTAGGCAAAAGTAGGAAGAGTTGCTGCAGCAGTGGGAATAAGAGCTTCTTAGGAACAGTTTTTAAGAGCCAGTTGTAGCAAAACAGGCTGAGCTGCTTCCAGCACAGCTCTCAGCCTCTACTTGCAAGTGCAACCCTCCTATTCATCTCCATTGTCCAGGGAGTTCTCTGTCTGCTTGCATAAATTTAGATCTTTGACATGAAAAGGATGGGGCTTTTCTCATCCTCGAGAACTTTTCCAGTTAGGGACTGATACTGTTACTATTTACAACCAAAAGAACTTCTTTGATGCCACAGAGGGATACCAGCATAAGCCAAGGTCATAGTGATAAAATCAGCCCCCAGTGCAAAATATCAAACCTTTGAAACACTAGTACTTGACAGGTTGGTGGTTGGGTTTTATTTTTTTTTTTCTACTTCGCTGTATGGAGTTTAGGCAGTAAGTCAAAATCTGCTCTCACAACACCATGAGTCTGGGAGACGTGAAGTTAACATCAAAGACAGCTGACTAACACTATGCCTGCAACTTTTATTGATAAACATGTTGCACATATTGCTAAATGCATCGTTTAGTCTCAGCGTTAAAATGACACATGGCATCTTTATAAAATGAGAAAGAATTGTTTTTCAGTAATATATTAATAGCTATGCATGTTCTTTATGGAACATTCCTTTGCATAAAAAGGGCTGTTGGATTGTGACACAAGGTTTTATTTCTTCCTCTTTTTTAATTTCAATTTCAGCCATTTAGGAGAGGTTTTCTTCTATTTTTAGTTGCGTTGACTCATGCTTGAATTTACTAAATTACTCTTCCCAAATGCTCACAGGGAGAGTCTTTTGAATTAATGGATGAAGCTAAACTCACTCCCATTCTGCAACTAAATTAGTATATTACATGCAATTATTTATGATTCATCCAAACTGGCTTCCCATGGCCCCATAAATCTTATAGAATCAGAACGTTGTGGCATCATCTTTGCTGATAGTTTTCATCCTTTTGCCTGGCATAATGCTCCTTGAATTGGAGAAATACTGTTCCTACGTGGCGAGGACCAGTTACACTGCTGGCACCAGCAAATTTCAGGAACTGTGTCCAGCCTGACAGAAGGAAAGTAGGTATTTCCAACGGGACTAAGCACCTCCGTCCAAACCTGCAGTCTTCTAAATTCCTGCTCATTTGTTGCCACACCCTGGAGGTGCTTAAGCTCCGCAGGCGCCAGCTTTTCACATTAAAATTCCCCAGACTCCTGAAATTCTGCTGTGGGCATGTCCAGAAATGCCTCTCATGTCATGGCACCGAGTTAGCTCACACCCCAGCACCGTCTGATCCAGTGAACTCAGCTTTCCTGCACCTGCACCCGTCTTGCCCAAGGGGTAGAGCCGGTCAACGTTCCCAAAACACAGTGAGCTGCCGCTCTGCGAAGCACAGCGGCAGCAGTTGCTGTTCTCCTCCGCCATGTTCGAGAGCTCCTTGGTGAAAGCTTTTCCCCTAGATGTGGGAAAGCTGGGTTCTACACCCTTCTGCGCCTGAGGACATCAAAACCCACGCCCTCGCCATGACGCTGGGGCTGTTCTGGGTGAAAGTGCTCTCCACCCTGCCCTTTGAAGCTCTTCCACCCTACAGGAACAAGCCACTGCTTCTCAACAGCTGTGGAGAACATGAGTGAGCATGATGCTTCGAGGGGTTATGGCCCCCGTGGGAGAAGGCAAGGGAGATTTGGGTGCCATTTCCCTCCCCTAAAGAGTTTCTGGCTATTATGTCTTAGGTCAAATGTATAAATGGTCTTTTTGGACCATATATGGGAAGGGGCTTCCCCAGTGCTGCTCAGTGGGATGCTGAGGAGGCTGGCAGCAGTGGTTCCACCCGGCAGCCCAGTCATCCCTCCCTGGTCAACACTGCCACTGGAGCCCCTGAGCACTGCTGTAGCTCCTCCTGGCTGGCTCTCCTGAGGGCCTTGTGAAGGCTGAGTTTCTCAACAACTCCTCTCCCCAGAGAAGCAAAACAATAACACCACAGAAAAAGGACCCGCTGCAGCGTTTCAAGTATGTCCAGCATCCATCACACTCCACCTCCCAGCTGCCCTGTGGTCCCAGACATAGCCAGTCGTAGCTGCAGCCTCCCCACCGGAGGCCAGCAGGCACCCTGTTCCCCCACAGCAGCCCTGCTGCCAGGTGACAGGGATGCCACATGTCCTCATTTGCCATGGTCCAGGGTCTCTGCCCTCTCAGCTTGCTGAAGTTATTTTCTGACCAATGGCTTGAGGAAGATGGTGAACTGGGTTTCTTCTTTCAGGGATTTTGAAGAACGAGTTGCATATTTCTCCACAATATGCATCTATCTGGGCGACGACCCTGCCAGCCCAGGGCTGCCCACTTCTGCTAGCAACTATTGTTTTCCAGGGTAATTTTCATGAAGTGGTTGCAGCCTCTGGGACCCCAATTCACGCTGAGCTTTTTGTTTTGCCTTGACTGTCGGAAGCCTCCAGTGACTCTCGGGTTTCTAGCGGTGAAGTCATATGCGACTCAAGTGCCCTTTAGTCTGTGCCCTTTTTGGTGTGATAGTTCGGATTCCTTGGCCCACAAAGTCAAACCGCTACCCCACTTCATAAGATTGAGTGAGTCCTTTGGCTCGCTAAGTGCATTGTTCAAAGATTAATTTTTGATCTTCAGTGCGCTTCTTTGACTTCCTTAGGCATGTTTCCAGTGGAAGTAAAACTTGCACAAATTCTGTCTGCATATCTGTGCCATCCACAGTGCATTTTGCCTCTTTTTTTCTGATGTCAAACAAACCTGGCAGGGAGATACAGGTTTGACAGAAGAGATGGGGCCTGAACATTTGCCAGCTCTCCTCAACGGGTATTGCCAGCTGATTTCTGTAGTGAAATAAATGTACCTGTGATGCATGATACATATAAATCATTGCCAAAATGCTCTTCAGAAGCAGGTTACAGATATACAAAGATAACAGAAAATTTCATTAAAACTAGTCAACTGACAGACAGAAACGGGTAGGAAAGCAGCCTTCATTACTGTCCATATTCAGAGCAGTAATTATTGTAGGGCTAGTGACAGATCTGAGGTTAGTGTTTGAGAGGGCCGGCACAGCATGAGCAGGTTTATGAACGCGTCCTGTGCAGCGTACCAGGCGAGGACAAGGGCTGGACCTGGCTGGAGGCAATTGTTTACAGCTACCTCAGGAGTGGTCAGGGATATATTACTAATGCCACGGATCCCTAGTCACCCCATAAATAACTATGTAGCATTGTTTGTGGAATTAATTTCGATCTAGTCTTTTATGAGGGATACGTTCATCCAACTTTAACCCTTTTACCTACAAAGCAACTGCAAGGTTGTCCCTTGGTCGTTTCTGTTTGAGTACAACAGTCATACATGTTTTGTTTTTCCTGTGGTTTGCAGTATTCATGACTTTTTTTTCTGTTATAGAAGCTGACTACGCTATAATCACTTCCAAATACTCCCCCTGACAAGGATAAATCAGCCTATGCTGAGCTCTGGGCTGCTATGGCCAGACTGCTGCCAATATCAAAGCCTGTTTAAAAGTAGCTGGGGGATCTCAGCTCTGCTCCACAGATACAGATGTTTAACATTTCATTACCAGAGTTTTATGCTAGCCTCCTCTACGTGACTGAACTGAAACCTTTTCAATATACCTGATGCTGCAGAATCAGCTATTGTTGAAACAAGGCTATCTTCTGTATATCTTCTCTTGGGCTGGCAGGTGCTGCTGGCATGTACAGTGAATTACTGTTTACCCCTCCTCCAGCAATCCCTTCTACTTCTAGACCATTTCAGCCCTGGCAGGGCTTTTAGCAGCTCCAGCACTCTGAGGCTTCTCTTTGTTTTACTACTAGTGTGGTTGAGAAACCACTCAGAGCTGAGGACCGTGACCAGCCTGTTTCTAGATGTTCAGGCCTGCAGCACTGTCCTTGCAGGACCCCATCGGGTGGACAGGATGGCCTGGAAAATCCCAGGCCCGCTTAATGTCGTGGCTGGCACAGATCATGAAGCTGTTGCAACAGTGCTCCTTTATATACTACTTAGCTGTGCTTTTGCTGTTTTCAAGCACTAAACACCTGCACTTCTCAAGCCAGGGGTCCTGGTTGATACTTAGTAATGGCTTTTTCAGTTGAAAGAGAATCTGCCTGGTCATATATCAGCAAAGAAAGTTCAGAAGATCCCATTGATTTCATGTGCTTTTACAGCCTGGGAAATATTTTTTTGAATCATATCCTTGGCTGCATAGAAGGAAGCATGAACAGCAGGTCGAGGGAAGTGATTCTCCCCCCTCTGCTCTGCTCTTGTGAGATCCCACCTGGAATATTGAATCCAGTTCTGGGGTTCCCAGCACAAGGAAGATATTGACCTGTTAGAGGAGGTCCAGAGGAGGCCCACGGAAATGATCAGAGTTCTGGAACACCTCTCCTATAAAGAAAGGCTGAGAGTTGGAGTTGTTCAGCCTGGAAAAGAGAAGGCTCCGGGGAGACATTATTGTGGCCTTTCAACACTTAAAGGGGTCTTATAAGAGAGATGGAGACCTGTAGTGACAGGACAAGATGCAACAGTTTTAAACTGAAAGAGGGTATTGAATTGATTGAATGTAAGGAAGACATTTTTTGCGATGAGGGTGGTGACACACCAGAACTGGTTGCCCAAAGAAGTTGTGGATGCCCTATCCCTGGAAGTGTTCAAGCTCAGGTTGGATGGGGCTTTGAGAAACCTGACCTAGTGAAAGATGTCCCTGCGCATGGCTGGTTGGAACGAAATGATCTTTAAAGGTATCTTCCAAACCAAACCATTCTGTGATTCTATGTTTGATTGTTCTATGAAGAAGATGAGCTAGCTGCACCGACAGGAAATTAGTACCTTGTAAGGCTTTACACTAAGTTTGTTGTTATTCTTTTTGTTTGATATTTAGCAGCTCTTGTAAGACTGACTCACATCCTAGCTTTGGTAGTGACTAATTAAAATCACTGCCTCCTTTCTTCCAGCAAGATTACACACGATCTGATTTCAGTAACGTCCTTCATGACGTCACATCTTGGGAGGTGAAATTTGATGAAGATCAACACAAAACTATAAATAAAATGGAAACACTGATAGATAGTTTAAAATGACATTTGGAAGCTTTGTGAAGAGGTAACTAGAAGGACTGCTCGGATAATTTTAGATCATACAGTAATGATGTATCTTGTCCCTTTAATTTTAGGAAACACTGTATTTACATGAGAAAGAATATATTTGCAATGGCATCTGAAAAACACAGAATTTCAGCTGAGGGAAGATCACGGTAGTTTCCAAAACAATTCAATTTTCAGGAAATTTCCATCAGAAAGGACTACATTCAGTCCTTTAAACAGAACTATTTTCTCTTCAGCACACTTACATGTATCACTCCATGTGGCAGCAGATACTTTGGGGTAAGACCTTAGGCGAGCATAAATCAGCAAGCCTATACCAAAACCAGCAGAGGTGAGATGGCTTAAATCAATTTAGAATATGGCCTACCAGTTGTCTAAAAGTTTTCTTTGAAAATTATTAAGTGACAAAAATGCGTCTGTCTTTTATGAATTAATTAATCTGTGCCAACTACTAATGGAGGTGAAAGGACTTTCAGATACAGGAAAAAATAAGCAGCAGCTTTAGAATAAGATGAAAGTTTTACACAACAACCTCTCCTGGTGGGACTGATCTTTGACATTTTCAGGTACAGCAGACTTAGACCTTGCATACATGTTGCACATACAAGAATACACATGAAGCGTTTTGTGACTGTTTTCATGGGAGATACTTAACAGAAGAGGGAATTTGAGGACTGCCCCTGTTTCATCCTGCAAGAATTCACAAATATTTTTCAAAGGAAGGTCTGTTTAAGTGTCAGTTTTGATCCCAGCTGCTTTCCCAGAGGGCACGTAAAGGCTAGCCCCTGGAAAGCGCGGGCTGCCAGCTTAGGTCTGGGAGTGAAATCTTTACCACCATATATCTTCGGAAGAGAGCCAGGTACTTCTGAACGAGATCCAAACCAGCCAGCATGCTCAGCTTGGACCTGCCTAAAATCAGTACACTCGGCAGGCAGCTGCCGAATCCTACTTATTAGGGAGTGCTAAGGGCAGGGGACGGTGTGAAACCCATGGCTGGCCCAGAGCTGCAGGTAGTCACCTCTGCCCACTGCTGCTGCCCAGACTGCAAACAGCCCTTGAGAAAGCTGAGAGGTGAAACTCCTTCAAAGAACCTTGTAACTGCCTTTAAGAAATGACTGCTCACCACGCTGTTTTTTTATTTGCTGTTGGGTTTTTTTTGTTGTTTTGGTCGTGGGTTTTTTATTTTTTCTTCCCCAAATATATAATCCCAGTGGTAACAGAATGGAATTAATTTACCTTCTCAGCTTAAGGAGTTCAAACACACAGCCCTCAGAAGAGCAGCCTGCATATCAGCCTGTGGGATAGGGATAAAACTTTCCACCCACTCGCCCTGCTGAAACTGAGCCGCAGCCCAACAAAAAATTCAGGAGTCACTGGCTCGGAGCTGCTTGTTCCTGTCAAGGTCGGGGCAGTTCTGGGCATGTACGGAGAAACCTGGTGCTCTGCATGTGCAGAGGTACAGCCCCAGGGGCCCCAGAGACGGTAAAATTAAAAGTGGTGTCTAAAGGGGGAAAGTTCATCCAGGATTTTGCTGCTGGAAGGATCACAGCCCTGTGCTTTCATGCTGGTGCTGGATGGTGCTTCCAAACTTCTCACCATAGCCCCAGCGCTTGAGCTCTGAGATGCGCAGCATTTCACTGCGGTGCAGTGGCAGCAGAAAGCATCTGCTCACCCTGCTCTCTGCCCCTCTGCCCAGTCTGTGCCCTTATGACGTCTTATAACCTGCCTTTAAGAAACGGATCCCCCATTACTATCTGGCTTCTACCCCTGGACCGTTTTGTGTCTTCATGGTGATACTATAATGTGAATAATAAAATGAAATGCAGTCCCTGCTTGTGCTGCTGAGGTCAGGGAAGCTGAATCTATTTACAGCAGCTGAGAAACTGCTCAAATGTATTTGTTTTCCTTTGCTCGAGAAACCCGAACCCTCCATTTTCTGTTGCATGAAAAGACACCGCATAATGATTATTTTGGTGGATCATTTCCCATCCACTCTGGGTTGTCCTTTTTTCTTTCTGACTTTATACTGAAGTCTGGACAAAATCTTTTTAAAATGCTATATTTGCCTGTGAGCTCTATCCTGACAAAAAAAAAAAAAAGGAAAAATCCACCACAACTTTTTATTTAACAGAAAAAGTTCTCAGGTGTGTCTTGGAAAGGAGTAGGAAACACATTCCAGGACCATCATAGCAGCATGTCTGTGTAAACTTGTACAGGATACTTCATCACAATTTGATAGCTTTTGAGTTTTAACCTGATGTCTAAATGAAACTATAATAAACCTGAGATGATGGAAAACTTTTTTGGATGTTTGAATTCCTTGGAAACAAAGGCACGTAAGTTGAAATAAATCAGTTTCTAGCTTTGGTTCTCGTACCTGAAAGGCTATATTACTTCTACTGCACACAGTATATTAGAGGCCTAATTAGTCACTGCCCAGTACACTGATTCACAAATCTATCCCTGCTCAGAATGTACTTAAGTGTGTGCTTCTATGAACCTACATAAGTTCTTCTGTATTTTTCAAGCAAGAGGCCATATTTTCAAGAAAAGTGATGTGGTAAGATCTCATACCTACTTTACACTGCTTTAAAACAACTATAATTCATAGCACAGTAAAATATCAGACCCAGCAACTCAGAGGTCTGAACAACCTGCCCTGTTTATGTAGACTGGGTGATAATGCCGACATTTTAATTGTTCCTTAAAGTTTTCTCAGCTGATACCCTAGTGCTCATTATTTTTGCAGTCACTTACAGCTACTGTGTTTATCCTAGGATCCAAAATCCACCTCCTAAACTGTCCAGGTACTCAAACTTTCAGTTCTCTACTCCCCTTTCGTCCATCCCCAGTCCCTTATCAGTTAGGTACTTAATGCATTTGCAATACCAAAATGTTTGGAGCATATCACAAGTTTAATATGAAGCATTAATAATGTGGAAGCTCCTAAACTCTTTCATTAATAGATCTTTCCCTATTGAATTAATTTTAACCTGTGTTTGGGATGAAAATTTACATGGGGTTAACGTCCATTCTCCAAGTACCCCTTTCAATATTTAAACAGAATACTTAACAAATACGTTTCAACATTTAAATCTATTGTTGACTGTCAGAGGCATATAACTCCATGACACTGCAAACACAAACTGCCCTCTTGCATCTTTTTCTACCTGTCATCCTATCTGAAAAAAAAAAAAAAAAAAGCCACTAACTGCAGGTGGTATTGCAGAACATCAGGAAAATTAACAAGTCTGAACAACTGAACAAAACAAATATTAGAACCGGTTTTGCCCATAAAATAAGTCTCCCAGCACATTTACTTCTACATTAATTGCTAGCATGAATACCTTGGATGCAATAAAAAGTCTCAGAGCTGAGCAGGATTAATTAATGAAGAGTTTGATGTGGAGATCTTCAAATAAACTCTATCTTGATTTTAACATTGACTAGATCAACAAGGACAGCCTGACCAAGGCTGCACCCTTCAGAATCATTGTACAGATCAGGGCTGCTATGTACAATATTGTTCAGAAGTTGAAAGGCAGATAATATGCTTTACATGATGAGAAAAACCTTGATAAGAATAAATTCCACTGGAATTTTGAATGCACCAAACTTATGTTACATGAGTCAGGGAGAGATTTTAAGTCCAAATAGCACAGAGTACACAAAGTCTTAGGTTGCTTTTGCTCCATTCACAAGTTTATCTGATGACTCCTCTTCTAAACCTCATATTTAAAAACATGCAAAACATGAACTTGCTTCTGTTTTTATTTTTATGTATGTATTTGTATTTATTTTATATTTAAAACTGATCAGCCTCTTCAACTCAAATATAAGAACTCTGCTGTCAAATCTCCACACAAACATAGCTCCCCTATTGTGTTCAGAGTAGGATTGTGCCATTTCTAAACTATAATTAAATGTGAATTATTTTTTTTTCCCTTAAAACAATACACTGTTTTTAAAGTGGGTATTTTCATGAAGCTATGAATAACTCCGCCTCACACAGATTTTGAGAGAAAATATATCATTATCTCCATCAAAGGTCAACCGCAGATTATAACCCTCTTTTTGCTTGTTGTGATGAATGCCTTTTCTGTGGACAATGATAAGATATGGCAAGAAATGTGTGAGAACAGAATCTTAGGAGGAATACATCGCCTTGGGTCCAAGAGCCTTTTTCCTTTATTTTGCATTATGTTAGTTAGCTAATACTTAGTTACTACACTTCAAATTAGTTCACTTCTACTCTTTTTCTTCCAAAGGTATCTAAGGGAAGCACTATGCATCAATTAAAGCTGATGGATGCTGATCCTCAGCTGCTGTGACTTGCAAGGTACTCAGAAAATGACCGCAAGGGAAGACTGTTACAAGAAATACTGATGGAAAAACAACCAAGAGAAAAAAAATCTGAGAACCAGCCACATCGATTTGGGGTCTGCAGGACCCAATTATAGGGCAGGATTGCTGAAATGGATGTAGGTTTAGAACCCAAATATAACTGGTAACATTGCTTGAGAAAGCAAGCCCTCTCTAGGCTGGACACGTGCTGCAGAGCAGGAGCAAAACCATGTGGCAAAAATTTGGAACATGCAGTGATTTGCTCCTGTCATAGCAAAGTACAGGCAAAAGCTCTGAGGAATAATCAGACCAGACTGGAACTGGGTAAGCTGAAGGAGACATTAGCTGAAGTACTTTGTGACCAGACCTTAGCTCATCACATATAAAGCCAAGTGTTGCCTCAGACAGCTTAACTCCCACTTTGTATTTTGTAACTTCTTTCTACAGTGCTACAAGACGGAGCTCATGTCCAGCAGCCAGTGGTCATGTCTGCGTATGCAACTATGAAGTTGTGGAACAAGAGAGCACAGGAACATTTGGGGTGCGTCCGCAGAAACAGAGGCCCACAAACGCACACCTTGTTTTTCAGACCAATTAGTAGAGGCTCACTCTCTAGTTTGGAGGCAGAGGGGAGTGTTAGGCTTCTGCAGGTTTTCTATTTTATTAGAGTGGGGATTATTGAACTTCCTAAGTTTTAAGAGGAGGGTAGATGTGTTAAAGAAGGAAAAAAGAAACATAAAATGCAATCTCTTTCACACATGCACCTACATATTATATGAACAAAATTCTTCTGATTACAGTATTTTGCCAATGAGTTTTCTTCATTAATTAGTCCCTCTTCACATACTTTTACACATGAAGGTAGCACACAGGTCTAACATTCAGACTCATCTACCTCTAAAATATATTTTGATTTGTTAAATAATAAAAAAAAAAAGGAAGAAAATAGACTGGTCTCAATTAGCTGAATCATACAACCAGTTCATTCTTCTGACTTGTTATAATACAGCTCTTAAGTAGATGAAGAAAGAACTGCACAGTTATTATACAGGCAAAACTCCCCAGAACAATAGGGGAAATCTGGCATAAAAGGAAAAAAAATTATTTTCCACTGGGTTAGCAGCAAAAGCACTATTATGCAGCAGCCACTTAGTACTATAGACAAAAGCTATGATCCTGCTGCAGAAGATAGCTTTGCGGAGATTTTGACTTCCTGACTTGAAACTAAATCCTGCAGTTTGCCCACTTTGCTACATTTCTCCTGCTTCATGAGATCTTGCAATTCCACTGCTATTATTTATTGATTGATTGTCCTGCAGGAAGGATGCCAGCACAGAAAAGAAAACACTTCTTACTATTCAGTTTGTCTACAGGAGTATGGATGTATGCGGAGAGGGGAGGACGGCACTGTGGAGTGTCTCCACCTGCACTGACATTAGTAAGACTGATGGTGTTTCTCCCACTAGGAAGAAATGCATTCTTTAAAAAGGGGAAAAAAAAATAGGTAAGTTATCATTGGCTGGAGAGAGGCTGAGCCAGTAACAGTGCCATGGCGTGATTGATTTGTTTTTTCTAACACAGCCTGTGCAATATCAATGAGTTGAGAACACCCAGATGAAGGGAGGAAGATTAGGTAATACTGATTGAATTTCTCCTCATTTTATTTTTTTTTTTCCCAAAGAAAAAACATTTTCTTTGGAATAAGACACATTTGTCAGATTATACAAAAGGGAATACATTTTCCTGGTAAAGAGGATGTTCTTGTGGTTAAAGCATGAGGGTGATTCTGGGGGTTTTCTGTTCTATTCTCAGATATTTGTCACATCAGGCCACATTCAGCTCTGGCTATCACAGCAGCTCCCACTGGCTTCAAGGAGAGCTCTATCTGCTTAAGCCAGGTGTGCTGTTTCTGCCTGGGAATAGCACAGATATTACTCAGTGACTTTCCTTTCCCAAGTGTGTTTATGAAGATAACGTTCATTCACATGTTTGAGCATTCTGAGGTGCTGCTGAAACACCAAACATTTTTATTGTTTACCATCAGTTACAATCAGCAGTCCAAAAGGCCCATCTGGCATCAGACATTTTATTGTTCTGTCTTATTAGGGGGCAATCCTTAAGATTCATTACAAAAGTGCACTTGTCCTGTGTCTGGGTTCCTTCTTCACTAAACCTAGAAGCGTACCAGGAAGACATTGTTCCTGTAGCCTTAAAAAGGAAGGATGTTCACAGGTCATGAACAATTTTTGGAAACTACAGGCAATTCAACTCATCTTTCTCTTTCTGTGCTGACTTAGGCCTGCCTGGTTGTGGGTCCCCATCAGAAGCCGTGGCTTAGCTATTTCAATGCATCCATTTTCATCAGAGCTTCATTTAAAGAAGATGAATTCATGTTATTATCACATCTCTTCTCAATCTCCTGTTCTTCAGATTCTAAAATATCCAGTTCCATCACATTTTCTTCTTCTTTCCTTAGAGCCATTTCTGAGTATAGTGCATTGACTGGTAGGTGAAGGGTGTCCAGTCTGGGGGTAACAGTCCCAATAAGGTACTGGATTCCACCTTTTAGGGTGTCAGGATAGCCTGTTACTGAAAGCTATTCCTGGGCTGATGGTACAAAGGTTTTAGTCTTTATTCTGTCTCTCAATACCTCTGCCACTCTTACTATTGATTCAGGGGACTGGCTTGAGCTCACTCTGCACCGGCTAACCCATTAATGGGGGACCAAAATGGACTGAAGTTACTCAGTGTTTATTTCGAGGTGCTTTTACCATCATTCTCCAGCCTTCACTCAAACTGCTTAAATTTGTGGTGAATGCAGATTACCATCTGAGGGCAGCTCTGCTAACATTTTCCATCACATGACATTGCGGAGAAAATTGCAAATCCCATGAAAGACAGAAAAAAAAAAAAAAAACAAAACCACCCTACAAATCTGTGTTCATGGACTTTGATTTGTTTACTCCAGTCTTCAAAGCATTATCTTGCTAGGAAAGTGAGAATTTGATAATATGGACAAGGTCGTGGGAAACGTAAGTCTTATTTTGGAGGTTCTCACTCAACACAATCATTTAAGCACTACTGTTATTCAGCAAAACACTTGTGTTTACCTTTTCTTATCATCTGCTTAAGCAGGCAGGCTGGAAAAAAACATCCATGCCACAAAGATCTCCACTGAAGTTCGCAGCCATGCGTGAGTATCGCTGAACTGAGTTGAACTCAGAACTAGCCGTTTTTATCCTGTGGCAATTTCTTGAGAAGCCTTATAATTACAGTTTGGTATGGGTGCCTAGCTTCAAATTCTTTGCCTTTTTTGTTTGTTTGTTTGTTTGTTTCTACATTAAATAAATATGTACGGGTTTTTACTTATGCCTAAAAGAGAAGACTCTTTTAGTGTCTTCACCTAAAAGACACTCAGAGTCATCATCACATTGCACAGAATAAGAAAATGGACTATATTAAAGAGGAATCCTAATTTTCTTAGTACCCCGAGCACTGAGAGCAAGTTCCTGCCTGGAGCAGACCGTATGTCCCAAAATTCCCTAGTTTCTGGCCAAACCCAGGTCACCTTAGGGCTACCAAGTCCTCCCTGAGGTGGCAGGTTCAGCTGCTCTCTAGTCAATGGCTTTGATGCCACCTTCATAATCGTGAGAGCTGGGTCTGTATAACATAACAGCGCATCTGTCCTGTGACAGCATGAAGGAGGGTTTTGGAACGGGAGGCTGCATTGAACAAATCAGCCTCCCTAGCCTTACTAGTACGCTAGTCTCCAATTAACCGCTCCAGATGAAAACTTCATAATGCCAGTCAGCAAGAAATAAGCTGTAACTGCGCGGTCAATTCAAGAAGTGAAATAGAAACACGCAAAGCGCTGCAAATTAATCCCACAAAAAATACACAGATCAGTGAACTCAGAAACTGATCCTAGCCTCTTCTTTACACACACCCCATTAAATCTTTGCAGACTGCTTCCTTAAGAGCACTAAACCCTCTACAAACATAATTCATTTGGAAAGCAGTCAACCAGTTTCTCTACTGCTTAAAACACATTAAACAAAGTGTGGCAATGACAGTGCTGCATACCGGTGGAAAATGAAGCCTTGTCTTCACAATGCAGTCAATTTTCTTTGGCAACAAGGAACGTACCTATGCTCGGCCCTTTCCATGCCCACCCAGGGTGGAGGAAGGTGTAGATAGGTGTTTGCGTTTCTCTTAGCTCCCCACTACCTATGTGGGATAGTCCCTGCAGCTCCACAGGTAGCTTCCTTCCCATCAGCCCAAAGTGCAGACTGGCAACCTACTGAAAACCAGTGTGATTTGTGCTTCTGAATAATTTTGTCGTATTTTCAGTTTGTTGGTTTTTTTTTAATAGCCCACACTGAAGGTGGAGCACGACATTGACTGTGGAAACACCAGAGTCCTTAGTTGTTTTCTCTCATCAAGACTGGTGTCAGTGAAGAAGTAAAACACAACTACAGCATTTGGCATAAATCACAGTACTCTGTAGCTGAAAATTCACAGTATCGTTCTCCTGCACTTGGCACAAGTCCCACTTGCTGAAAGTATGATGTCACAGAAATGCAGTTATCATGCCACTGCCAGCATTTGCATAACAGATGCTCATTAAAGGAAGGGTGAAGGACATTACTATAGAAACAGTTAATTAGGGAACATCAGCCTCAGTTAAGGATAGTCACTCTGGCCAGAAACTTATAAACACTTGGAACCCAAAATAACTGATGAATAGTAGGTAAATTTATCTACTTTGCTTGTCATTTTGATTTCTTTTTCACTCTACTAGATTCTTATCCTAATTTAAGCTTAACAATTTCTAAATATAAAAAAGTATTTAAAACACTGGAAAGACAATACCAGATCCTCCTCCAAACTAATCTGCCAGTCCAAGAGAAGTGGCGCCGCACGTAATGCAGCATAAAGCAAGTAAAGTTATACAAAGCCATGCAGCTGCACAAATTTGAATTAGATCATCATAAACTCTAGCGTGTGGCCCGATGCGGTCACCTCACAGTGCTCGCAGCAAACCAGTCTTATACCAATGCTTTGACTAGCTTAATTGCTCTGCCCAAGAGGCTTTATGTAATGCCTCAGACAACAGCATAACGAACTGATCAAAAGCAGAGTAGCCTTCTGTTCTTCACCATGAACTCTCATATCAGTGGTGAATTATGTCATTCGCAGCACACCAGGGGAGTCCCAGCATATGACAGCATGTCTCCTAGCCCCAGATCAACTGTTGGGAAGAGACATAAAATTTAGGAAGGTACAGTGACTGCAGTGCACGCATGTGCACGCATGCACACACACACGCGCACAAAAGAGTTTGTTACTATGTGCATTAGGTTGTTCAGTCCAATACTTCTTTGCCCTAAATTCACATCATCACTCTGCAGCGCTGTTATAACACAGCACCTGGTCCACGTTATCATAGCAAAATCCATTTCAGTGATCACGTTAATTCACTCCAGCTGAAGACCTCGGTGAAGTTGACTAACTTCAGTGAGGCCATTAAGTTCAACCTGGGTCTTTCACAACATCTGTAATCACGATGGTGTCCATTTTACATTTCAGTGGTGCTAAGAAAGAGCCAGTATTGTTATGCAGGAGGTATCCCAAACTGATCTTTGACTTCCATAGTGATAACATTCTCTCCCAAAATGCCTGTTTCCTTTTTTAACAAATATTTTTCCAGCAATCTGAAAAAGGTCATGGCCACCTTATATGACAAGTCAGTGTATTTTGTATCTTATCAGATGAACACCTCATTTGTTTGTCCCAGTCTCAAAAGGAGATATATCTTATGAAATGTATTCACCAGTAGTAATGTAAAAATACAAAAAAGTCATCAGTAGAAAAACCATGTCTGTGAAAAATGTACAAACAGACTACTACTTTGTATCTATAAAGAACAGCTTAGATTATAGGATTTATTTTTTTTACGTTTTTCATAGATTGGCTCTGACAAATGATTGCATGAGTTTTTCCTATCAATTACATTTTAAGATTCCCCTTCAAAATAATATGTTATGAGAAATACTAGGTACGTTAAGCTGTTAGCACTAAGATTTTGCTTTTTAGATTCATTATGATTATTTAAATATATGCATATCACTACAAGAGAGCAAAGTCATAGGAATTCCAAACAAATGATATTTCTGAGTAAAGGGTTCTTTGCTCTAGTTTATATATATGTAGCTTTTAATGTAAATATACTGCAGTAAAAATCATAAGAAAACTTGGCATTCAAACTTTCCTTAAGTAGTTGAAAAATTCTTAGCTTGAAATTGTCATTTATCTGCCATTTCTGAAAGGTCATTATAACCATAATATAAACCATAACGTTAAAAATAAAGGCACTAAACATTTATAATAGAATATGCAATCCCTCTTTACATTAATCATAGTGCATTCATGTGTGTTTTATGCTGTAATTCTCTTTAGCTTTGCTTATATTTATTTCATATAATTGTTTCTATTCATTTTCAAAATTACTTCACTGTACTTTCTATTCTTTTTAATGTTTCTCCAGTATTTTCTTGCACAGTTGCTTTAAGGCATTTAAAATTAACATTCTTTCTTCTACAATAGCTCTTGAATGTTTTCTCTTAAAGGAAACTCCTAAAATACACAATTCTAATTAGCTGATACCTTTACAGTCCACAGTCTTCTGCTATTCTGCTCATTTAAAGAATAGCGAGAGGCATATAGATGTTCTCTTTTAATGTCTCACTCACTGATTAGAAGTGACTCCAACTTCAGGCTTGCTCAGGCACTGGCCTCTCTGGGGAGGATGCCAGCGGAAAAGGTGTTTTTGAAAAACTACACACTTTTGTGTGGGAGAGTATTGGGATAAGGAACACCAAATGCCTCCCACCAGGCAACTGCTGATGGCAGGTAATGACTTCAGCAGTGCCTGACATGGCTGAATTCACGGGTATGAAGGAGTTTTTAAAATACTGCCAGTCCCAGTTGCTGTACTGAAAGTGTGCTCTTTGCTTTGTAACATTTCTTTCACTTTTGTGATAGGCTTTGAACAAGCCAAGTTCTCCACATCTTCTCCTCCCCACCTCTGGAGGAGTCTACTTTCATCCGCTCCTCCACTCTGGCCTTCATGCCCAGCATCATCCTTCCCACCAAACTCAGAGGCAAATTATTCAGTTACTTTAGGGGCCAAACCTACGTTGTCTGCCCTGTGCTTACTCATTACTGCCACAAGTTTAATGAGAAACCTGTTCTTTCCCTGCTCTTTATATAACTCTCAAAAATATTTTTGCTATTGCTCCAGTTTTCTTTGCAAAGTTGAGCTTATCTCAGCTTCTAGCAACCCTCATTATTTCCTTGCCATTTCTCAACCTTTAAAACACCAGATTTTTTTCCACTAAAAGCTTTTCTCATTCTACCTCAAATATCTTTCTGAATCTGGTTCTTCAGTTAAGTTAGGAATATTTCTCTGCAAGCCTTTCTCCCCAGCATGGCCTGGTGAATCAGCATAGTTCCTGGTCTACCTGATATAAGGAAATTCCAGCCTGCTCACACACTGAAGTCCTTGAACTCTTCAGTTCTGCTGACGTCTTTAACAAACTCACATTTTTTGCAAAACCAGGCTTACTAGGAGTTGCCACATATACACCAAACAATGAATGCTTCTCTTTTGGACAGCCACATCACATACATTTTTGCTTGTTTGGCATATTTCTTATCCTTAGCCTTTTTATTTTCTGGAAATTTTTCCTGACTTGCTTACGTGCCATAGACTTGATGCTTTTTTTTGGAGACCTTTGTTTGCATTTCTGTTTTTGATAGCTTTTTGCTATAAGAAAATTCTTTTGGAAGTGTGGGGTCAGACAATAAATAGCCTTTTCCTTACTCTTTTTTACAGCTCAGATCCTACTTATAGTTGGTTTTTAATGAAAAGCCTGCTTTAAAATGCCTAAAGATGGCTTTTTAATTGGTTTCTTTCATTAAAAAAAACACACTATCTTCAAGTCCTTTACCATTTCTTTTGTTTCTGCATTAAATAAAACACAAAACCTTTGTAGCTTTTTTTATTCTCTGAATGTAATGATCTTCTGACTCCTTCACTGCTTCTTCAAAGCTTTTCTTCCCTTTTTTGTTATCCCGAGTATGAAAAATTCTGTATCTGCCCAGTGCTTCTGTACCAAACCACTATGCCAAGTAGTGCCATTTTTAGCTCACACTCACATCTGTGGATTTCCTGTACAGTTCATATTGCTCTTTGAAACTTTTTCCAGGGCTGCAAATATAAATTGAAACTGCCACCAGTGCATTGGTTTTCCAGTAACTTTTGTGCCAGTAAAACTCGATCACTAGAGTACTTACGAAAAGTGGTCTTGAAAAGGATGAAAAGACTAGTCCTTTCATTCACTGAGCACATAATGACTCTCTCTCTAAAAAATTATCGGGGATTACTAATCTTATTTTCTTAAAACAGCTCTCTGTTGAGTCCAGGGGTTTGACCTGGGGCTTTTGAGATCTCAAAACTGAGTCCAAGTAGCAACAAAATAGGTAAACTTCTGACTTAATCTTTATAATTGAGGAAATCAATGCAGATATATTTTGCACTGTTTATCTAACAATAATGAATTTTTACCAAGCTTGACCTTTTTTCCCACTTTTTGAACAAAAAGCACATGTTGGACTGTGTGCCACAGTGTTAAAATACTAACTGTGGTTTCTGCCTGGCCCTCCTTTTCATTTGCCACTGCCTGTACGTGGAGTTATATTTTAATAAATGAAAAGAGTTCTTACTAAGAACCCTTATTAACAGCTTACATGCTGTGTTGCACAGAGTAGGTACATCTTGGCTGAAGATCCTTCATTCCAGCTGAAGACCTGGGACTTCAAAGCACATTGTCATACATCAGCCATCCAGCAAAACAAGCATGGCAATGAGATCTCCAGTCTTGCTGCAGGCACAAACGCTGTTGCAGCGACTCTTTCCAGGGTGGATGTAACTTCTTCCCAAGTATAGTATGCTGCAGTAAATATGCTGAAAGTTGCTGGAGGTCCCAGCAACAGGGAAGTCCCCGTGGTCAAGTTGCCAGACACGTGGCTCTGGCACTTCTGCCACTCACCAACAAAACCAACATGCTTCTGCAAATCCATAAAGATGATAACTACAGCTGGTTATCTGACAGAGCAGAGCTCCCCACTGTGGGAAATGCTGCGGCTAGTTCTGCCAAATATTTTCCATTTCCTGAAATTATTGCTTCTATTTTGCTCCCTGAGTTTTAGCCAGATGACCTTTATGAATGTGTTAATTTCAGCCAGGTGTTCAGACCTCTGGATTATCAGCACTGGGAACAAATAAGATGCGTGACTGAGGGTACCTGCATGCTGCTAACCTTCTAGATGTTTCATTGGTTCCTCCAGGGTGTTCAAATAGTAGTTGGACAAGATAAATGACAGTAAAAGGCACATTGGATTCATTCTAATTACAGAGTCATCAGTTTGAATAAAAAAGAATAGCACTAAAAGTCTTCAATGTGTTCTCTGTAGATGAACAGAAAGGTGGGATACCCAGAAATCCCTCTGTTCTTGTGCTCAATCCAGGGTCTTTGCAGCCATTAGAGGTCACCACAGACTCCAGCGAGCTTCTCTATGAAATAGGCGGACAATTCATCTGAGCATATAATGCTTTTCAGGGTTAATGTGAAACAGTAGTGACTGATTATATGATTTACTGGGCTGAAAAAGGTTGGTAATACAATTCAGACACAGAAAAATGACCAAGCAGGTTGAACTATGATTCAAGGATTATCTGTTGAAGAAGACAAAATAACCAGCAAAGAACATAAAAAGAAAAATAGAGAGTCTTAGGCAGTGCTTAAAAGGCATAGAGTGACTGAACCGATAAGGAAACGAAAGCTGGATCTATCAGCTTTAAAAGAAAATGTAGGAATGCCTACTGATCAGAATCCAAGTTTGGGAGTAACTTTGCTTGTTGTTCTTGTTAAAAAACATGTATGTTGCAACGGAAAGTAGAAACCTTGAGAGGTTAATGATGACTGCATGACTTGCCTGTGAGTTCCAGTCATTGACCAAGACCCTATCATGCTGGATAGGGAAACAAATGACTGGCTCTTTCCTCAATACGTTTCTAACCTAAAATGGGCGGCGGGTAGGAGAGAGGAGGTTGTAGTTAGTACAAAAGAACATGATCAACAGTGCCGGCACACCAGCAATCTACTTGCTGGGGTAGCAAAATTTGATTTTGCCTACTCTGCTGAGAAACCTTGAGCTGGGAATGTGCAAGTACATGTCTCAAAATCGAGGATGTGGGTGGTGAAAGCTGGCCAACATGGAGAAGGGAACTGGCTGCTAGGCAGGATGGCAGCAAGCCACGAGGCAGCCTGAGAAGAACAAAGGGTAGTTCATTTGATGTGGCACTGAAGGAGGAGCCAGCAGAAGAGCAGAAAGGGGGCAAGGGCCATAGGAACAGGGAAATAAGCACTGCAGAAACCTCCTGGAAAGGTATGAGTAGGGCAGCACTGCATTAGGCAAATTAAGATACATTAGCGTTGCAGTGTAAAGGTTCATGGTGCATTAATAAAGATCCCAGAGGATAACCCTGGATTGCCAGGAAAATTTTCTCTTAAAGGCGTTACAAAGCAGAGTTTAGATATAGTCTGGATTTGTAGAACTAAAGTAGACTGTGGATAATGCTTAGAGTACAAAGGCGAATGACAGGCAGGAGGGAGGTGTGTGAAGCACTGTACAGACACCAGGTAAACTCTGACCTGAAAAGTTTGCAATCTCAAACACAAGGGAGGTGTTTAAGACAAGCAGTGGCCAGTTAAAGTGGAGGGGTGAAATGTGCTTGTAATGCTTAGTGGAGCTGTAGCAACAACCACAAGTCACAATTTACATAAGGTGTTATTGCACAGCAGGTTCCTTTTATGCATTACAGCACAGATGTATTTTAAAGTGGCATTTGAAGTAAGATGAGTTGAGACGCTGGCATGTCCAGACATGTGGAAAGCAACAAAGACTCTGCTTCTGTGCTAGTACCTAGATCTGGAGCCAGGAAAGGACTGAAAGGAACTGAATCTTCTGGTTTCACATCTGGTTTTGGGTTGTACAGCATTTCTTGACTCCCCTGCTACTAAATAGTGAGCTAAATATTTACTTGCTTGCATTATCACAACCAGACTAATGTCAATATTTTCCTTTTAAACTGGTATCAGTATATTACGTCCTCCTAAATGTGGGAATGTTTTTTCATATTACATAAAATGGGAATGTGAGAAATAAACCCAAACTGAGAGAGTGATAGTAACACATGCGTTGCCATGAGTTTTGGGGAGCAGTTTGAAGAAGAAGAGAGGATGCTGAAGTCATGGAAACTGGGTAAATAAATCCTCTGAAGCTCAGGAAATTACTGCTAGGACACAGTAACTTTGTGACAAGTTTAAAACCAGCAGGAATTTATTTTTTCATAAGAAAGCTGAATGACAGAAAGCACAGACACACTGTTAGACAGATGTTCTCTCTCCCTGCTTTGAGGCATCCTCAGTCCCTTGGACCATGCTGGAGGGACATCTCACCCCTGCACAAGACTGTTCTGTGCAGTGGGTTCCACAAGCTCTGATGGGAACCTATTGCACCATGTCATCGCCTTTCATCTTACAGCTTTTTCCCAATAGCGCAGCAAAGTCTTTTTGCTGCAAATTAAATCAACACCTTCTTGCCTATCCTCTGTGGATGTGGAGAACAGCTAGCTCCGTACACAGGAAGGCTGCTGTCACATTGTTCTCGCCTTCTCTCTCTAGACTAAACAGAACCAATTCTCTTGACCTTTCCTCATGCGGCATGTTTTCCATACCACTTATCATTCTTGTTCTTCTCCTCTGGACTCTCTCCAGTTTTTCTCTATCATTTTTAATGTGTGGTGCCCAAAACAGGACAAAGTACTCAAGCTGAGTCTCCCCAATGCCAACAGAGTAACAGAGAACAGCCATCCACATCTTACATAAGTGAGACTCATCTTTCCTCAGCCATACGATGAAGCTCATTCTTATCCAGTTTAGTATAGTCTTCAGATTCCTTTCCTGTCCTGCATCTACATAAATATTTCCCATTTTGTATTTATGCAGTCAATAGCTTGCTCTCATTTTGGATCCATGCAGCTGATATCTGTGGCAAATTACGCTTGTCTGTTTTTCTGAATTCATGCTACTCATATCAGATCATCTCTCCAGGCTCTAATACAGTCCTCCAAAGTTCTGCCACTTCCTATCTGCTGGTGTAACTTGAAGATCCACTGCTTCATCTTCCGTGTCTCTTATAAAAATACTGAGTAGAACTAGACCCAGAAGCGCTATCTGTTCCATGTGTATGTTATAGTGAACTCATCTACACTGTATTTTCCTGGTTTACTTTTGAGAAAAGCACGTTGGACTGTGTGAAAAGCATTCTTAAAATAAAAATCTAGCAAGTCTACTGCTTCATTCTTACCCCCTTGGCCAATCGCTCTGTCAAAGAAAAATGAGATGGATTTGTTTCTGATAAATCCATGCAGCTCTTTGTTATGACTGTATAATGCACATAGTGTTCACAAAGTGATTGTATACTGTGATATTGTCTGATTTGCCTGGTAACAGGATTATCTTTCTAGGCGCCTACTGTTTATTAGGCTCCCATTTTTACAGATAGGTGTTATAGCAGACATTCTCTCACCCCAGTATCTTTCATGGTATTCTGCATTTTCTTTAAAATTCATGTCAATGGTTCAGTGATTGCCTTTGGCTAGCTGATTAAGTGTTGGAAGGTGTGCATGCCTGCTTGTTCCCATTAACAAAGTGTTTATGTTCGATGGCTATATGGTTTGGTACACCTTACTGGAAAAAAGGTGTCCACATCACACTGAGAACTGAAACCTCCAGTGACTTGAAGGAATACAGTGGTGTGAGAAACAATCTCTATTTACCAGTCCTTATGAATAGTTCCCTAGGAGAGTACTGCGAATATTTACTCAGTCAGTATAAGGAAACTTACAGCTGCAACAGTGGAGTGGGAAGGGGATTCCCATTTCAAGGGTTCAGTAGTCATTTTGGTTATGTTAGGACTAATGCTAACAAATATGAAGGTGAATTTTTAGGGGTGTGTACGATAACCAGCAGTTAATTCTCTGACAACAAGAAAATCTTAATATATTTTCCTTACCTTCTCCTTATTTTCTTTGATCGCTGTTTAAAATAATATGACATCTAAAGCTGTGATTACAGTTTATCTTGCTAGTTAGTTTAAGGATTAGCAATATTTCCTCTCTTTATTGGTTATCCCACCTCTATCATTATAATATATTGCCACCTCCCTCAGATGGATTGAGAAGAGCAAAGTCTTTAATAAATGCTATGCATTATCACCGCTCCCTCTTCGAGTAACAGAAAGCATTGCTTTGGGTTGAATGTTCCTGCTCACTTGTCTTAAAGGTTATTTAATTAAAACACGAGCAAAAGAAGAATGTCCCTGCTCTAGCCAAACATAAAATGCCATCCTAAAAATAGAACTAAAATACTCACTTTGATGTGACAATGCTCAGATCCAGCTCACAAGTTAGTGAAAATCTTTGTGTAGAGCGCAGAGGGAACCTGACTATCTCAGTAAAAAGATATTTGTTGCATTATTCCTCAGCATCTTTTGCTGGCTAAGAGACATGGAGAGACTTTTATCAGTATGAGTGCTAGCTGAGCACGGCTGGCATATAAAAACATGTGCACAAAGCTGAGTCATACTTTGCCATCAGTCAGAAAGCCAGGGGTTTCTGTAACATTGTCAATAGAGACGGTAAAAAGAAAAGAACAGGTTTGTATAGGGCAAAATAAAAACTAGAGACTTGAGAAAGTTACAAAAATTAATTCTCTAGGCCTGATTCTTCATATATCTCTCTATATCAAAAGTATTACTGCAGAGACAATCAGAATTATATTGGAGTGAAGGATTTGAAGATGGAATAAGAATCAAGCAAAAGATAGCATCAGTAAAACTGGCGTGCTGTAAAACACAGAAGTGCTGCAATGAAATGATGTATATGAGGGTTCTTTTACTAGCATTCATATTTCCATTTCAAACACATGGTGGGGTAAAGGGAATATTGTTTTGGAGCACAAAGTCTTTAAAACTAACTTTACTGTAACCCCAAAGTGTGGCTTAGTTTCTGAGGATGTGTATAGAGTGAGTATCAAAATAAACTACTGGTGTTAACCTTCTGCATCTATTCAAAATGAAAATTTCGGGGAAATTTGCCAGCTATAAAAAAATAAACATTGCTGGTTAATGTCCCTGGACCAGAACTAGCTCAGCGTGAATAGATTTTATTTACATAAGTGCAGAAGCAGGTTCCATTTGCTATTAGATCTTCTAAGGTAAACTTTCTTATATAAACTATGGAATCTCCCACTAAAATAGGACAGTGAAAGAAAGCCAAAATTTGGGGTTAAAACACAAAGGCTGTATTTATTCTCTGAAACGCACACAAAACCTCATACTTTTGCTGCTTTGTTCATCCAAGGATCACAAAGGCAACTATCAGTTATAACAACGTCTATGTCTCCATTATATATCATGGCACAAGAGGAATGGACCTGCAGAGCAAAACAGCTCGAACCAAGGACCCAACGTCGCCAGTACCAAATGTTTTAGGGGTTTTACTCTGGGCTAGCTTTAATCCATTCCCATTGATTGGACTGCATCAGATGATACGCAGCTGGAGTATGTCCTCCAGCTGAGCACAAGGACGGACCCAGCTAGCACGTGGTGAGACTGCTCCACGATGTGAGGCAAAGGGAGGTACCTGGGGAGGATGAAGAAGTCCACTTCAAAAGCATGCCCTGATCCAAAATAAAGCACCGGTAGAGACACGCCCAGGGAATTAAGCCCTACCCAGCAGCCTGGTGTGCCAGGCAGATTTTATTAACCCCATTCCAAAGGCGGCAGATGGAGGTACAGCAGATTTACGGGAAAAGGAAGTGGCAGAACCGTGCCAAGGCTGAATAATTCACTGTCCAGAGACATTGTGGGGCACTACGTTTCCTGCAAATGGACAGGGCACAGTGGTGGAGTAGTGAATTTATGAAGATAATTTCTATCAAGAAAGACAAAGCACAAACAGAAATTATAGGGTCTGCCTTGATTAAATGATCTGTGAATGATCTCTTTCAGTCCTACCACTGTTGGTGATAAGGACGATAACAATTAGATTGGCTGTAATGAGTAGCAATTTAGAAATGGACCATGAGACACAGATCTAAGTGAGAAATATGAGGGCAAAAGAGACTGCAGCCCCTGGCTTGGCATTGGCAGATATAGCACATTCTTTTAGTCACTGGATGAAGAAAATGTCACTCCGCTGGCAGGTCATCCACCTCCATGATAGCTACATCCAGGAATAGCTGCATTCAACACCAGAGCTTCCAGGGGAATTCACAGTACCCAATAATTAGGAGTCTATTACTATCACTTCAGTGACTTCACTACCACAGAAATGTGTATGTTATTTTAACCAGCAGTAAGAGCTAATAACGTCTTATTTTGTATGATGCATTCTGTGATTATCATATAAAGCAGAGCTTGCCATTGCTATTTTTGTATGTTTTTCTGTTATCTAATATCTGATAAAACAGCTATCCAGACTGGGTATGATATCAGCTAGATATTTAATTATTATGCGGCTGTACTAGAAAGTGATGCCAGAAAATATAGACACCCCAGATGTGCCAGTGTTGGTTTTGGGCTTCACCCGCATTTTTTACCAGTGAAGAAGTTTCATAAGTACATTAAAGACATAATTCTGGAGGACTCTAAAGCAAAGAGTTACCACAAAATCACTGGTCACAGATAATGACCCAATTCATTGGTAAACTCATGAGAAGGGAAGCAGCCTGAGTAGAAAAAGGTGTCAGATGTCTCTCGTTTGCAGCAGAAGGCAGCAGCGAGGACTTGTCATGAGATAAAGACTCAACCATAATGGCTCCAAACCAGTCACTCAGTAGATGTAAAAATATGTGAATGAAGAGCCATGACTCTATCTACTCTTCATGAATCCAAATGCACTGCACGTAGAGGAACAATGGCTTTAAGGTTTCCATAAAAGATCGTATTTTTTCCTCTCCTAAGTGGTTTTAGAAGGAAGAAGTCTTGAATACTGTATCTCTGTTTGTTTTCTAAGAGTACATTTGAAATTACTTGATCATTATATTAAGATAGTTGGATATGAGAAGGGTTTTCTTTTTGTGAATGTTGTATAACTGCCCTTTAAAATATTAGCATCTGATCCTTGCCAAAAAGTTGTGCTAAATCTGTTGTTGATCTATTCAAAAAAACCTACTCAGGTTCCTCTCTCAACCTCCACTTCCACCAATGTTCATTGACAATTGCTGTACTGTTCAAGAGGAACATGAGACCACGAAGACGAGCAGAGGGCTGGCTCAGATCTCCTATGAGGAGAGGCTGAGAGAGCTGGGGGTGTTCAGCCTGGAGAAGAGAAGGCGCCAGGGAGACCTTATAGCAACCTTCCAGTACCTAAAGGGGGCCTACAGGAGTGCTGGGGTAGGACTTTTTACAAGGGCATGTAGTGAGAGGACGAGGGGGAATGGCTTCAAACTGGAAGAGGATAGATTTAGATTAGATATTAAGAAGAAATTTTTCACTCTGAGGGCGGTAAGGCACTGGAACAAATTGCCCAGGGAATTCGTGGAGGCATCATCCCTGGAAGTGTTCAAAGCCAGGCTGGATGGGGCTTTGAGCAACCTGGTCTAGTGGGAGGTGTCCCTGCCCATGGCAGAGGGGATGATCTTTAAGGTCCCCTCCAACCTATACCATTCTATGATTTTATGATTCTATGGTTCTATGAGATGTAATTGTTTCAAAAGTCACACCAATTCCCCTTGAAGGATTGAGCAGCGTGTTCTGCACCAGTCAGAGGTGCTGTAATTCCCTCTGGAAAATCTGTTCCTTCCCTTCACCTGTACAGACAAGCTCCAGAGCATGATGCTGTCAAGTCATAAATATGCAAGTCAATAAAATATGAAGCTATACCAAGATGCTGCATTTATAGCAACTGTGGTCTGACTATAAATTAGTCTTTTCCTGTCTGATATTTCCCAAATTCTCTTTCATACCTCTTAGCACACTCTTTTAGGAGACACTTCATTTTAAAGACTTTGGTAGAGCACAATTGCGCAATGATAAATACTGATGAAATGGTACTATTCAAAATTGGAAGAAGGTAAGTTGATGAAGAGGCAGAACCTCATCACAAAGACTAGGAACACATCCTATGGTATTTTAGAAGATGGAAAGAAAATTGATTCAAGGTTTCCATAGAAAAGCTTTCAGCAGTGCTATTTTCCTTTTACTCTATTCTCTACTCATATTTATAGATGGCTGAAAGAAGTTGAGCTTGTGGAAACCAGCAGCCTTCTGTCAGTTTCTAAATTGTTTGTCATCTTCAGGCTCCCACCTATCTGTCCTCCTCTGGTAATTACACAACCCATTCAAGAGTCAACTTGGCATCATAGGCAGTGGCAGGCTTCACGCGCAGCCATACTGTGCCTTTGTGAATAACAATGATGTCTCATTCCAGCAAACTTTAAATTCAGAATGTGTTTTCTAATTAGCTATACTTTGTAGCTAACAAGATCATAAAGCTGGTCATTCAGTATATTTCTTCCCATTGTTTTAAGTTTTTATCCTGGAGAATTAAAGCAGCTGATTCATACTTTGTTTGCTTATGCAGAGTTTAGTTGTTTTTGAGAACTTTAGAATCACTTAAGCTCTAAGCTGTGCAATAGCAATCCCAAGCTAAGATTTTAGAAGACAGCCTACACAAAAGAAAAAAAAAAAGGTAGATTTAATTTTTCTTTTTTTTTGAGTTACAAAACCTTGAGAACAAAATGTTTACTTCTCCTAATTCCTCTGTTTGTTTTCATTTCTGGACAGTCAGATTTTCTTGAGCTCTGCATCAACCTCGACACAAGTGTTTAAGAAATTTACTTCTATATTACCTTAGTTGCTTTGTGCCTAGAATTGCGACAATATTTGGAACCTGCACTACCTACAGACTCACAAAGATTATCACATTGTCTTCCTACAGTATTTTTGTAAGGTTTAATATGTTTCAAAGCCATTTGTCTGTTGTCAGGCTTGCATAGCATCGCTGCACATTGCTAGGATACAGTAAATGTTTTTAAAAGTGAAAGACCTCCTCTTTTTCCTATTGCTATCTAGAAAATAAGACCAGATTTTACCCTCTGATATGCGAGTGCAACTCCTCATGGAATAAATGGGGTCATACATGTGTAGAAGGGCAGACTTTGTCTTTAAAGATTTATAGAGCTATAAAAACACAAGTAGATACCTTCTATGATTTTTTTTTTTTTTTTTTTTGGAACTTAGGGCTGAATCCACATCCCTAACAAAACTTTCATCTTAAAATGGCATTAGTATCCCTTGGAATATCATTTTGGATTATTATTATTATTATTATGTTCTTTTAGGTCTTTGGGTTCATTTGGCCTTCAGTCTGATCTGTCAAAGGTGAAATATACATTTGCACAGCAAGCCAGCACAGTTCCCTTCCCTCTTCTTCCCTTTCCTATCATCTGGTTTCATGGGTGGGGCAATATAGGAGAGAAGTCAGGAGCAGAAATGCAGTACCAGCTAACTCAACATCTCCTGGAAGTTGCAATAGAGATTGTCCCACTGTCCAGGAGAAGGGAGGTGAGCTGGGAGTGGAGCTGCATGGTTTGGAATGATGCCAGAGGCAGTGACCTAGAAACCTTATGTAGGAGGGAAACAACATAGACTGTGAGCTGCAATAGTAAATTACTTGGGCTTTGCGCAACTGGGTGAAGCTCATTCTTTTTCTGACTTGTCATGATGTCCCAGAATATTCTTACCTTCTTCTTTCATTGTTGAAAATATTTTTCCTATCTTCTAGGCACACACTGAGGAGCCATCCATTAGCCTTTTGAGAAGTGTGTAGCATAATGTATTTATCATAGACCTCCTTTTTATTTACAGTCTGGTTTTTCCATTCTCAAAACAGAATTATCCCAAAATAAACACCAGACAATGAGAATCAAAAGCATGTGTAATAGCCATGCCATTTCGTAACTACTTGCTACATCTTTGTTTGGCACACTGGACTTTGTTTAGCAGAAACATGGTGGTATCACAAGGTCAGAGTCTCCACAAGTTAATCCATCCCTAACAAAGGCTGGAATTCATACGACACAGACTTCTGTACGAAAGAGTTTCAACCAAAGTTAAAAATAAATCCCCTCAAAATGGTAAAGAGAGTGTAGTTCATTATAAAGAGGGGGAAAAAGTGGAAAAAAAACCCTCTCTCCACAGTCTCCTCAATTAGTTCAACTTTTTTTTTTTTTTTTTTTACAAAATGAACACTTTCACATATGGAAGATGCAGTTGCTTTGTTCTCTTGGCTAGGTCCTACACCACCTCAACTGTGATCATGCTGGATCTCATAAATTAAGCAGGGCTAAACCTGCTCAGCAAAGTTACTCATTGGGGAGTTCTCCAAGACAAGCACAGGTGCTTGCAGGGCTTGCAAGCAGTGTTTTAATAAGCGTGGAAGTAGCACTGCTCTCAGACTCACAGACCCATGCTGGATCTTAGGAAGAGTTGTGCTACCAGGAAAATTACTGCAACTGGTGCCTCAAACAGGTGGTGGTGAAAGACGTTACTCTATAACTCATAGGTGCAAGCATACAGGTACATATGGATCACCTGGAAAAGTAAGAACTTGGGAGAAAATCACACTTCTGTTCCCATGATGCTCATCTTGCTATTTTGCAAAGCAGACCTAACTCTAACCTCACCCTCATAGCTCAATGCTACCAAAAGGTCCTCCGACAATTCTTACAGTTTCATAATATGTACTGAATCAAAGTGCATGAAACATCACCTCTCTTCTAAACTTCACTGTGACCCAGGACCATTCAGGACCTTTTGTGACCTCTAGAGTAATTCCACCACTTTCATGCACTTATAATCCTCTTCAGCTGCACAAAATCCACCTGACTTGTGGCCAAAAGTACAAGAAGAGAGTATAAGTAGCATGAACATGTTCTTTTAAATAACCCTGGGGAAGCTCTTCCCAGCTCTGTGTCTCCTCCTTCTTTGTGGAGTGCTATTGTAGTTGCAAGACCAAGAGTTGTTTTAATGGGAATTACATGTCTCATGGCAGTGGGAATTCATATTTTAAATCTAGTCTAGTAAATGAAACTATTTAGGGATCATTCTCTGTCCTCAAGAGTAAATGAGAGCTCATTATTTGCATGCTTTCTGTTTGGCTTCCTCTGCCTCCCTGCCATCCTAGGACTTGGCAGCCTCAACCATACAGCTTACCAACAGCAGTCAATAGCAGGTGACCAGCCATGCTTCTTCCCAAATTCTGTCTAGGACACATTTGAGGGGCAAGGGCTAAAAGCATGCAAGAAAGTAAGTTAAAAACTAAACAATGCAGATAGTTGTGGGAGAGTAATCAAACCTATGGCTTTTATATTTCAGTAAGGATGCAACCTACGGTCTCTGCAGAATGAGCGGGTGGCACTGTGACCTGCCACGTGTCTTTGGCAATTACAGTATTACTGATAGGGAAATAAGACATTTTACTATTAGTGCTCCGATCACAATGAACAAGCAAATTGTCTTCTTAATTACCTCAGTACATAAGAGCCACTAAGGCTAAATTTTTAACAAATGCCATTTGCAATAGTAACAGACCAACCTGATCAGCAGTATCCCTTACTCTTATGTTCAAGTGATGCCATTGAGTTGATACTTAGACAGCAGAAAAAATAGAGTTTAAGCTAATACATTAAGCTCTTGTCTCCCATCACTACACCATGAAGTGGTTGCAATTACATATTAAAGTTTTATTTTATTTTTTTTAGTGCTTCCTTTTTCTTCTGACTTGGCTGCTGTTTTCAAAGAGCAACGGGAAAGAGCTGACTCTTTCTCTGGCCTGTATAACACACATCTCACAAAATAATTCCTTTGGTCTTTTCCCGATAAGAGTGATGCTGACAGTTTCCCCCCTTGGAGGCTAAGTGGCAGTACATTGCCTTGAAGCCACCAGTCAGAAGGTATGTATTTTCTGGCTGGGCAAGCAACCAACTGCGTGTATGTGCGTAGACCTCTGCCTGAGCCTAGAAGAAATATGCGTGCTGGCCCGCTGGCTGCAACTGAGGGCTCTAGACTGCTTTTCAAGATCTCAAGCAAGCTAAACAGGATGTGTCTACTCCCCAGTGCAACTAGTTTGGTATTAGTAATTACTATTGCTGGGAAGGAGGAAGACAAAGCCAGACATTTGCAATAGGAAGGGGACTTGTGTTAGGCAGGAGGAAGAGAGAGGCATGGTTTAATCTTAATAAAATAGAATCTTTACTGGTTTATCCACTCATTTATGTTGATGACATTTGATCCACAAAGAATGAAACTGAGCTAGCAGTAAGTTACATCAAATACATGAACTCAACTTCTGTTTTCCCTATACAAGTCTTTTTCAGTTGTACTAATTTTAAGTGTTACTTGAAACCATTGTAGGTAGTGTCTCCAGGCAATTGAATACCTGAAAGATATTTTTTTTAATGACATCAACCAGGTCAGTTCACACTAAATGTTAAGTAAATGTGCTGTACTCAACAGCATAGACAACTTCATCTTTGCTCAGGCTTGCTGGTAGAGCAAGCTCTTCAAACCAGACTCACTAGAATTGTTTAGAGTTGTTATTACAAAATTTGTAGTTGTATTCCCCTGTACTATAGGACATTTCTCTGATGACCATACAAAAATCTTTGTTTAACACAGGCCCCAGAGTAACAGCCCATAATAACACTCTCTACAAAAAGCACTGAATGGCAAGATGGGAAGTTCAGATTAAGAGAACACATACATTTGCATTTCAATAACACTTTCTATTGAACCACTTTAAAGCATTGATAACCTGATCCTACTTCCATTGAAGCAAATGGCAAAACTCCCACTGAGGTCAATGGGAGGCTTGATCTGACTCTAATTCATGAGTGGCCAGATTTTGGTACTCTGACTCCCATTGAATAAACTGTTCAGTCTATGCGATTCCACTTAGCTACTTATTTTTGAAGTAAAATACTACTCACTCTCAGTGTCTGTCATGAAGCTCATAACACTCCTTTGAGGTTCATCAGTAAAATTGAGGGATCTATTCATAGCAAAGAAAATGTATTAGTAGCGCATACCATCCAGCTCCTCTTTAAGTAGTTATAAAATATTTCTGTTAATATATTTGTAATTCTGATGTTTTTATGACCTGATGGTTTTATGACCTTTTTGTGACTCTTCACTATTTCTTTTGTGAGATTAGTCAACTAAATCACATGCATAGTTTATCTTTGCTGACTGGATGCTAACATTTTAAACATAGCTCCAAAGTAACTGTAAAGAACAAGGTTTTTTGAATGATTCTTCATAACAGTGGCTAAAATTTGTGTAACTACATTACTGAACAGCTGAGAATTGTTCAAATACTCTGAATAAGCCAAATAAGAACCTGTTAACAGAATTCAATGTTTGGTTGGGGTTTTTTGGTTGTTTTATTTTGTTGTTGGTTTTTGTTTGTTTGTTTGTTTTTCACAAAAATAACTGTATGCATTTACTGTCTTAGGTGATTTAAAGGAGAGTATTTTGAAAACAGAAGAGCAAATTCACACTTGACTACCACTGAAGATCACTAAGAATTGAACATAAAACATGCATGTCTGTTAGAAACCCCTCCATATATTAATTTGTATATTTACCTCATTGTACAGGTTGCATAGAACATTAAATAATTTTTCAAGGCTGGGGTAGCTTGTTATAAGTAAGAAAATGCTCTCCCATCTCTAAACTGTAAGTTTTGTCCTCTGTTCTTTCTCTCATAAAGGACACATCCCTTTCTGGCACCACCTTGCCTACTGAAGCGGTTAGGGAGCAGTGGCTACAGCAAAGTTTCTAGAAAATTCAAAAATCCTTCATTAGGACATCTTAACAGTTAGCCATGGAGGGAGGGGAAGTGACGATTGAGATTGGATGCAATCATTCAGCACGTGTGATGCTGGTAGAGGATGTATGTTCACTGCCACGACTTCTTTGTAAAGTCATACATGCCTAAACTTCACCTTCTATTTAAAAAAAATAGATAAGATTTTTATTTTATTTTCAGTGTGAAGTCAGAACACCAATGTCCAAAAATGCTCAGAAAAAGGCTTGTTTTAATTGTCATAATAAACAACAGAAATGACAGGAATCTCATGAGATAGCTCAGATTTACAATGCAAAAAAGACTCAGATAACCCAAAGAATCATGAGACAAAACCAAACTCAAACTTTCAAATATCAACTACCCCTCATATTAATAAAATATGATCAATAATCTTATTATAAATTCAGGTTTATAATAGAATGGCTAACTGAAGAGACTAGAATAAACTAGAACTTTTTCCCAGGCAGATGTGAATATTTGGACAGTTAAGTAACTTTCTGGTTACAGCTCA
>NW_009646500.1:1447319-1456658 GCF_000708025.1 Charadrius vociferus
AGGAATTACTTTACTTTCAGCAAATATTGATAATACATACAGAATCAGCAGGGTCTGGAAAACAATCTGGTCCAACACTCCTTTCACAATCAATTTATTTTAATAAAAAACACCAAGATTTGTTCAAACTTGAAAGCAAATATGAAATTTGTTCAAGCTTAAACAACAAATGCCAGGTTTTATTCTTATTTTCAGTAATGTAGTCATCAGAATTACACAAGACGGCATGTCAAATACATCAAAATCAATGGAATTTAAACTTCAAAGTCACATCAATTCTGCACATGCATTAAGATTCTTGCTTTTTTAAAAAATATGTTTTCATCTGCTTTATTTTTTTAACTGTAGTATTACTTCAGTGTAAATCCCCAGCTTTGTTTTCACTGGGATAAAGGGCTACTGAGATTAAATTGGACAATTATAATTACAGCGTTATAGCATTGGTGGATAAGGGAAGAGCAACTGATGCCACCTACCTGGACTTGTGCAAGGCATTTGACACTGTCCCACACAACATCCTTGTCTCTAAATTGGAGAACATGGATTTGATCAATGGACCACTAGGTGGATAAGGAATTGGCTGGATGGTTGCACTCAAAGGGTTGCGGTCAATGACTCAATGTCCAAGTGGCGGGCAGTGACAAGTCGTGTTCCTTAGGGGTCAGTCGGTACTGGGACCAGTGCTGTTTAACATCTTTGTTGGAGACATGTACAATGGGATGGAGTGCACCCTCAGTAAGTTTGCTGGTGACACCAAGCCATGTGGTGCAGTCAACATGCTGGAGGGAAGGGATACCATCCAGAGGGACCTGGACAGGCTGGAGAGGTGGGCCTGTGAGAACCTCATGAAGTTCAACAAGGCCAAGGTCCTGCACCTGGGTCTGGTCAATCCCAAAGCACAAATACAGGCTGGGTGGAGAATGGATTGACACCAGCCCTGAGGAGAAGGACTTGGGGGTGTTGGTTGATGATAAGCTCAACATAACTCAGCAATATGTGCTTGCATACCAGAAAACCAACCACATCCTGGGCTGCATCAAAAGAAGCTTGGCCAGCAGGTTGAGGAAGGGAATTCTTCCCCTCTACTCCACTCTGGTAAGACCCCACCTGGAGTACTGTGTCCAGCTCTGGAGCCCCCAACATAAGAAGGACATGAGCCTGTTGGCGTTGTTCAGCCTCAAGAAGAGAAGGCTCCAGGGAGACCTCCAGGGAGGCCTTCCAGTATTTAAAAGGAGCCTACAGAAAAGGTGGGGAGGGACTCTTTATCAGGGAGTGTAAGGATAGGATGAGGGGTAACGGTTTTAAACTGGAAGAGGGTAGGTTTAGACTAGATATTAGGAAGAAATTCTTTACTTTGAGAGTTGGCATGCACTAGAACAGGTTGCCCAGAGAAGCTGTGGAGGCCTCATCGCTGGAGGTGTTCAAGGCCAGGTTGGATGGGGCTTCGAGCAACCTGGTCTAGTAGGAGGTGTCCCTGCCCGTGTCAGGAGGGTTGGAACTAGATGATCTTCAAGGTCCCTTCCAACTCTAACCATTCTATGATTCTATGATTCTAAGTTGCACTCATCTAGGGGCTACAATCTGCTGAAATCTTTCAATAATCTTTGATGCTGTCTCAATAATCTTTGATCAATCATGGTGATTGGGAGAAGTATCCAAAGACAGGAGGAAAGGAAATGTTGCTCCTGTGTTCAGGAAGGAGGATCCAGGGAACTACAGGCCGGTCAGCCTCACCTTGATCCCTGGGAAGGTGATGGAGCAGCTAATCCTACCATTGCCAGGCACATGAAGGACAAGAAGTTGATCAGAAATAGTCAGCATGGATTCACAAAGGGAAAGTCACTCTTGACTAACCTGATAACAGTCTATGATGAAATCACTGGCTTGGTAGACAAGGGGAGAACAGTGGATATTGTCTACCTTGACATCAGTAGAGCTTTTGGCACTGTCTCCCATAGGATGCTTATAGAGAAGCTGATGAAGTATGGGCTAGATGAGCAGATAGTGAGGTGGATCAAAAACTGGCTAAACTACCAGGCTGAGAGGGTGGTGATCAGTGGCAGGAAGTCTAGTTGGAGGCCAGTAACTAGCAGGGTAACCCAGGTCAACATTGGGTCTGATCCTATTTAACATCTTCATTAATGATCTGGATGATGTGGCAGAGTGTACCCCCACCAAGTCTGCAGATGACACAATACTGGGGGGAATGGCTAGTACACCAGAGGGTCATGCTGCTCTCCAGAGGAACCTCAACAGGCTGGAGAAATGGTCTGACAGGAATTTCATGAAGTTCAACAAGGAGAAGAGCAAAGCCCTGCACCTGAGGAGGAAAAAGCCCATGCACCAGTACACACTGGGGGCTGTTTGGCTCGAAAGCTTCTTCGCAGAAAATGACCTGAGAGTCCTGGTAGATACCAGGTTGAACATGAGCCAGAAGTATGCCCTTGCTGCAAAGAAGACAGTATCCTGGGCTGCGTTAGGAGGAATGCTGCAAGCAGGTCAAGGGAGGTGATCTTTCCCCTCTGCTCAGGACTGGTGAGGCCACAGATGGGGTACTGGGTCCAGTCCTGGACTTCCCAGTACAAGAGAGATACAGACATACTGGAAGGAGTCCAGCAAAGGGCCACTAATATCATTAAGGGTCTGGAGCATCTCTCCTATGAGAAAAGGCTGAGGGAGGTGGGACTTGTCAGCCTGGAGAAGACAAGGCTGAGGGGGATCTTATCAATATACATAAATACTTGAAGGGAGGGTGCAAAAAGGATGGAGACAGGCTCTTTTCAGTGGTGCCCAGTGACAGGAATAGAGGCAGTGGGCACAAACTGAAACACAGAAGGTTGCCTCTGAATATCAGGAAATACTTTTTCACTGTGAGGGTGACTGAGCACTGTCACAGGTTGCCCAGAGAGGGAGTAGAGTCTCCATTCTTGGAGATATTCAAAAGCCATCTGGACATAGTCTTGGGACAATGGCTCTAGGTGGCCCTGCTTGAGCAGGTGGGTTGAATCAGATGACCTCCAGAGGTCCCCTTGACCATTCGGTGATTCTGTGAAAATGCAGCAGGTTTTGAAATTGGACTGTATCCAGCTGGGAGCATCTCTGTCCCTGAACTGGAACTCTGCAACTTTTTGCCCTCAAGCAGAATGTAAAGCATTGATAATCATTTTAAAAGTCTTATGTGGACTAAGACAGGATAGCCCCCAAGGGAGTATCTTTCATTGCCCGTCATATCTGCAGGCCATAGCAGTACCTTGCTCCTAGGGAGAAGCAGCTGACAGGCCAGGTGCAGTTCAGGTTCTGGAATTTGCAAAACATGTGTAAAGCAGTCCAAGCATCATGACCCCCATAACAGGCTCTAAGACTTCAACGTGAGCTTTTTTAAAGCTTTTTTTGTTTTTTCTTAGAAGATGAAGAACTGGAAAATAGTTTGGGACATGGTTCCTTCTAAGGAGGTCATAACATGACTGCTGAGATGTGGCTGTAGGGTCAGTAGCTTGCTGGGACACCTGCACCATGAGTAGGTATGCTAGTTACTATTAAGATTTAAACCAGTGATATGTGTTAGTTCACGTGTGATAACAATTATGAGATAAAATTCTAGGGCATGTCTCCATGAAATTGAAAATCCAGTTTTAGGGTTCCTGATACGTGCCATATGGTCCAAACCACTGATATGATATCAATTCACAGTGCCAGATCAACCATGTTCAGAAATAGTGACCGATCAACTTCACGCTGGCAGTTATTGTGCTGGTTTGGTTATCATGTACTGCCTTTCCTGCAGTACTCCAGAGGCTTCTTTCCATGCCTTAATCTCTGTCCTTTGTGTCCAAATGTCATTGCCCCCAGATGTTCCTACATCACCTCACAGCTGCTGAGATGTGATTGCCCTCCTTTTATGCAGTGCCTTCACATGTAAAAGTGCAAACTGTCTATCTCTAATACATGGTAAAATGACTTCAAGCTTCAAAGGAAAGAAAACACCTTTCCTTTTACTATGGAGGATGGTTGCAAATACACAGTATTTTATACCAGTGCCATGCAGTTTTTTGAGCGCCTAGGAATAGATGATTTGTATAAGAACATTTTAGATAAACAGACTTGATTCCAGAGAAAGGAGCAGATATTGATGAAAGATCCTGTGTTACTTGTTTTCCACTAAGTAAATATTGGGCACATAAACAGTAGCGCCAGGGTCTTTCCTCAGGATTAGAACTGTTATATGCTGGAAATCTGGACAAGCAGAACAGAAATCTTCTTGAACAACATTCATCAGTGGGAAAATTGGGTGCCATTAAATACAAGATGCCATTAAAGTGATGAAAAAAACTATACAGAGACTAGCCCTGTATGTGGAAGTCATAATATCAGCAGTGTTCAGTTCTGCTGTGAAGACTTAAAATACTATATCAGAAGAAACTTTGTATTGAAGTACAAAGATAAGAGAAAGATGCATTCAAGACTGTTTGCTTCACTATATTTCAAATGGGTTTTGGAACCAGTCATAGGAAACAGTTATCTTTGTGCAACTCTTGTTATAATATCAAGAGCTGGTATACCATTATCCAGCAATATCCACCACAAAACTAAGTTTTCAGGTGCTTAGAATTTGATGTATATGCATTATGCTACAGACTTTAATTGCATATTATCTCTGTTTTCCCCCTACAAGATAGTAGCGATGGCCTCTTGAGCTGAATCAATACCGTGCAACAAAGAAAACTTCAGTTGCAGGATCCCTACCTATGTCAGAGCTTGAAAATTGGTAGTGAATGACACAAGGGATGGCAGAAGTGGTTTCTTCTTCAAGATGGACATTGGTCTGGGGAACTAAGCTCTCGTCATGTGTTTCTACTGTGTAATTTTTAAAAGTTGACCAAATCACTCAACATTTGAGAGATGGTTAGTAGCTGTCATCATCTTTTGATGAAGAATATCATGTGATCTGGAAACTGCTGAGCTCTTTCAGCTGTAAACAAGGTTAAAGGGATCTGTGCTTAAATATACATCGTGCCAGAAAACACAAAACACTTAAAAATCAGGTCTTAGATGCCTTTAGTCAGTCACATGAAATTAGAGATTATTATAGCTTAATCTGTTAATCTTAATGGTTCCTCATCTCTAAATGGAAATAAATCCAGTTTATTTCACAGCAGTCTGACAAAGATATGTATTAATTAGTTTCTGAAGCTTTCTAATACCACCACAAGCACCACAGCAAAGCCTGTGAGGAAATTAGTATTTCTAATTTTAGAAGGGAATGCACTAAATAAGACATCCAGCCGCACATTGAAGAAAAAGCATGCAGCTGAACGTTGTTTAGTATGTTACACGAGTGCAGTCCATCAGATGCATTGAATCAGGCAAGGATCCTCTTAAAAAGATGATACGTGATCACATAATCAAAAATCAAATTATAATTTGTATGTGAGATAATTCATTCAGCCTTATTTCATGGCATTAGTATTTCACTTGGCAGCCTTAGTCATCTACTTCTTTTACCATTGGTTTTGGTTTTTATCACTAATGCTACCACTCTGCTCCTCCAGAAAGATCTTCCAAGGAACGCCACCACAGTTCAAGAACTCACAACAACAGGTAGTATGACCGGTTGAGCCTTACCTTGTACACTGCCAGAGCACCAGAAAGTTTAACAAAGATATCACAGATATTTCTAGGAGTAGTAGAAAGGACTAGGGCAAATTGTTTAACCCCATGTTTTATCCCCTCTGCCATTTGGATGCAATTTGGAACTAATCTGGGAGATTGCATGAGGAGATTCAGATCTTCAATTGAAGGAATCAGGCAGGGGAAACAGGAGACGGTGAAAACTGGCTGGAATGGGAGCACCCATTCACCTACCACTCAGTCAGTAATGAAAACCTCCTGATACTCCTTCCCACATGTTTTGGGAGAGAATGGCATCTGCTTTATCTGGTCAGGTTTCACTCAGTATATATTGGGAGGCTTTAATTCCTACCTGTAAGAAGAGGAAAAGGCAAGAGATAATAATTTGCAGTCATTTATCACACATGATCATCACAAGTTGCAGAAGGCTCCAAACTCCTTGCCCTGTGTCCCAACTTCCCCTCCTTGTGCCACTCTGACTCCCCACAGATGGGAATCTCCCAGTTACACCACACCATGTCTTACTCTTGCCATGTTCAATCAGGGGTAGCCTTTGGCCTTAATTTAGCACTGGAGAGCCATGATATAAATTGTGAAGGGGACTTATTAAGCTTCTTTCTGTGTGATGATTTTCAATGTTGAAATAAAATATTTTACCAGCAATTCAGTGCTACTGCGTTTTCATCCACTTGAAAGCTGCCTCATATCCTGCAAATCCAAGGTAAGCCAAGAGTCACCAAATGGAATAGGCTCAGAATGATGAGCACAGTATGGAAAACTAGACTTTGCTTTAGAAGAATAGGACTATCAGGCTGATAGGTATTTGAAAAATGTTCTCCAGCCTTTAAAAAAATCTATCTGAATACACATTTCTATTTTATTCTGGATCTAAAACTATTGTGCTGTTCTCTGACTGCTGACCCTGTTGAACACTGTCTTTGCAATACCTGTCTCCAGGGAGGATTTTATTTCATGTGAGATTTTCTAGATCACAAATATTATAACTAAACATATTACTTTCAAAAAATCAGAATGGCCACCTGTGATCTATTCCAAGGACCCAATTCAACAAAGACCTTTCATACTTAACTTTAAGGAGCACAAATAGTGTTCTCCTCTATCCCAACAGTTGCAGGGGCTGACGAGGGGATAAATAGGAGAAGCCAGCAAATTAACTCCTGGCTCTGAGACTGGCGCATCCGGCAGAACTTTGTCTTCTTTGATCATGGGTTGATCTACAGGACACCAGGCAGGCTGGCAACAGGTGGGGAAAGCCTAACCCAAAGGGGAAGAAAGATTCTGGGACAAGAACTAGCAGGGCTTATTCATAGGGCTTTAAATGAGGTTTGAAGGGGGATGGGAATGAAACCAGGATTACTAAAGTGATGCCTGGGAGCAGCATGCCAGTGCTTCTGGGTAAAAGTGTTAGCAAGGTCTTGCAGTCTGTCCCAGTGGTGGCAGGGGATGGTGATTCGTGTGGCAGTGAAGACATGAGGGGTAGTCATAATTTGACAACTACAGAAGTGTCTGAGCATGACCAGGTGGGAATTAGGGCTAGTCCCCCCCAAAAAGTGGCAGGGCAATTAGCCCAGCTGAAGTGCATCGACACTAATGCACGCAGCATGGGGAACAAACAGGAGGACCTGGAGGCCATTGTACAGCCAGGAAACTATGATATAGTTGCCATCACAGAAATGTGGTGGGAAGACTCTCACAACTGGAGTGCTGTGATCAATGGCTACCAACTTTTCAGAAGGGATAGGCAAGGAAGGAGAGGTGGTGGGGTGGCTCTCCATGTTAGGGGCAGTTTTGAATGTGTAGAACTTAACAATGTGAATGACAGCGTTGAGTGTTTATGGATAAGAATCAAGGGGAAGGCCAATAAGGCAGACATCATGATGGGAGTTTGTTATAGACCTCCCAATCAGGATGTAGAAACTGATGCAACTGATGCATGATTCTATAAGCAGCTTGCAGAGGTCTCACGATCACTCACCTCTTTTCACCTCTCACGATCACTCGTGTCTTCTGGAAATACTACACAGCAGAGAGGGAACAGTCCCAGAGGTTCCTGGAGTGTGTGGAAGCCAACTTCCTAACACAGCTGGTGAGGGAACCAACTAGGGGAAGTGCCCTACTAGACCTACTGTTTGTTAACAGAGAAGGTCTTGTGGGGGATGTAAAGGTTGGAGATAGTCTTGGGCAGAGCGATCACGAAATGGTAGTTTGCAATTCTTGGAGAAGCAAGGCAGGGAGCCAGCAGAACTGCCACCTTGGGCTTCCAAAGGGCAGACCTTAGCCTGTTTAGGAGCATGTTCAAGAGTGTCCCTTGGGAGGCAGTTTTGAAGGGCAAAGGTGCCCAGGAAGGCTGGTCATGCTTCAAGCAGGTACTCTTAGAAGCACAGGAGAAGGCCATCTCCATGTCCCAAAAAACAAGCTGACGGGGAAGATGACAAGCCTGGCTAAATAGAGAGCTTTGGCTGGACCTCAGGAAAAAAAAAAGGAAAGTTTACATTCTCTGAAAAAGGGGGTTGGCAACTTATGAGGATTACCAAGATGTAGCAAAGCTATGCAGGGGGAAAATTAGAAGGGCCAAAGCTCAATCAGAACTCAGCTTGGCCACTGCAGTTAAAGATAAAAAGAAGATAATCTTTCAGTATATCATTAGAAAAGGAAGAGTAGGGAAAAAGTAGGCCCACTGATGAATGAGACGGGTGCCCTTGTGGTGGAAGACGCAGAGAAGGTGGAGTTACTGAATGCCTTTTTTTCTTCAGTCTTCACTGCTAAAGCTGTCCGTCATGAATCCCAAACCCTGGAGGCAAGGGGGAAGGTCTGAAGAAAGGAAGATTTTCCCTCAGTTGAGGAGGACCGGGTCAGAGACCACTTGGCAAAGCTGGACATCCATAAGCCTATGGGCCCTGACGGGATGCACCTGCAAGTGCTGAGAGAGCTGGCAGACATTATTGCTAGCCCACTCTCCATCGTCTTTGAAAGGTCACGGGGAACAGGAGAGGTGCTGGAGAACTGGAGGAAGGCCAACATTATTCCAGTCTTCAAAAAAGGCAAGAAGGAGGACCCAGGGAACTACAGGCCAGTTAGTCTCACCTTTGTCCCTGGGAAGGTAATGGAGCGACTCATTCTGGATGTCATCTCCAAACACGTTGAGGAACAGGAAGTTATTCAAAGTGGTCAACATGGATTTCCCAAGGGTAAATCACGCTTGACCAATCTGATAGCCTTCTATGATGTTATAACTGGTTGGCTGGATGAGGGGACAGCCATATATGTCATCTACCTTGACTTCAGCAAGGCTTTCGACACTGTCTCCCATAACATCCTCATTAGGAAGCTGAGGAAGTGTGGGTTAGATGAGGTGACAGTGAGGTGGATTGAGAGCTGGCAGTGTGACAGGACTCAGAGGGTTGTGATCAGTGGCACGAAGTCTAGTTTGAGGCTTTTAACCAGTGGTGTCCCCCAGGGGTCAAATATTCAGTCCAATCTTGTTCAACATATCATGTTCATCCCCCGTGGATGAGGGGACAGAGTGTATCTTCCGCAAGTTCGCTGATGCTACCAAACTGGGAGGGGGGGCTGACACTCCAGAGGGCTGCGCTGCCATCCAGCGTGACCTGGACAGGCTGGAGAGCTGGGCAGAGAAGAACCTAATGAGGTTCAACAAGAGCAAGTGCAGGGTCCTGCACCTGGGGAGGA
>NW_009646500.1:1456905-1496997 GCF_000708025.1 Charadrius vociferus
AGGTCATTCTCCCCCTCTACTCGGCACTGGTGAGGCCACAACTGGAATACCGTGTCCAGTTCTGGGCTCCTCAGTTCAAGAGAGACAGGGAACTACTGGAGACAGTCCAGCGTAGGGCAACTAAGATGACTGAGGGATTGGAGCATCTCCCTTATGAAGAAAGGCTGAGAGAGCTGGGACTCTTTAGCCTGGAGAAGAGAAGGCTGAGGGGAGACCTTATTATTGCATACAAGTATCTGAAGGGTGGGTTGAAGTAGGATGGAGCCAGACTCTTTCCAGTGGTTCCCAGGGACAGGACGAGGTTTAATGGGCACAAGTTGGAACATAAGAAGTTCCATTCCAACACACGGAAAAACTTCTTTACGGTTCGGGTGACAGAGCACTGGCACAGGCTGCCCAGGGAGGTTGTGGAGTCCCCTTCTCTGGAGATTTTCAAAACCCACCTGGATGCAGTCCTGAGTAATGTGCTCTAGGCAATCCTGCTTTGGCAGGGTAGTTGGACTAGATGATGTCTAGAGGTCCCTTCCAATTCTGAAAATTCTGTGATTCCGTAAACACTTTACTGGTCTCATCATCCAAACTCCAACCAAAGATCAGAACGCTCACTAGCATTGTGAACAATGCTATTTCTGATAGACATGAAATTAAAATGAAAAATAGAAATACAGAATTGATGCACTAAGATGAAAAGTCCATTCTGTTTTCAGGGAAGGATTAGCCCCCTCTTTTTTTTTTAACAATGTTTTTAATTTTCTTGCCTGCTTTAAAGGCTGCCCACTGTTGACTAAAAGGAAAGATCATGTTTCTGTAAAATATTAGGCTTACATTCTTACTGAAGAACTAGACCTTTTCCGCATTTTGTCTTTGAAAATGAAAGGTCTACAAAAGAAGGAAAACTATTTCTTCTGCCGCAGCATATCACTGAATGTAGGAACTTTGCCTGCATTAGAAGTGGGATGGTTGATGAGGAAGAATAAAAGATAAATCAGCTAAGGTAATTATTCTGCCTTCTTTCTGCCTCAACCATGATCATTTCAGATGATAGAATTTCTGCAGAGATCTCATCGCTGTGCAGAGCTCCCTCTCTACAAACATCACCCTTAACACTCACAAGAATTGCACGTGTCCCTGCTCCAGTGCCATCACAGGGCTTCTAAGGTTCAGCTGTAAATCAGTCAACATCAGCTAGATGTAGGTTGTCCCAGAAGCTCTTGAGCTTTCCTGCTTCCACTATCTCGACTCCCCAACTGCAAGTCTCCACTGATCTGGCCAGGGTTGCTGAGCACCTTTGCCATTCAAATGGCAGAAGGGTAGTTTAGGGGCAGTTTAATGAATTCAGTAGGTCTCTTTTCTGTCTCTTTCCCCTTTCACCTCACAGACCCCATGTTAGTCATCTCCATCCCTCTGGTGCTGGGATGGCCTAGAGGTAAATGTCTCTGGTCTTATCACAGAGACTTACACCCCTTCCCCTGAGAGGACTGTGCTGTTCTCTGTCCTTGGGTCAACTAATGGTATTTTTAACAAATCACTGCAGACACCTTACTATCCCCTTCTTCCCTCTCACTATTGCCATCAAGCATCCTGTCCTTCTATTCAGGTTCACCGTGAGTGGACTTGCTTTATCACAGGATAGACTGTGTGAACTTTACTTTTCAATGTCTCCGTTTATTTCAAAAATCTTTGAATTCAATATGAATCTTTTCATACACTCCAATTCTTCAACAGACTGTTTGATCAAATGAAAAAAAAAAAAAACAACCCAAAAAAACCCCACAGTAGAAGCCTGGCTAATAATGGTACAATATTGAAAAGAAAAACAAAAAGGCAAAATCCAAACTGAAAATTTTCACAGCCCCTACAGCTTTACATACTGATACTTATTCTCTTGAATGTTGCATAGCCTCTAGAAAATACTATATTTAATTCCCATACTGCTACAGGTGAAATACAGAGATAAAGATGAAAAAAAAATATAACAGGCTTTTTTTCCCTCACCATTAAAATATACAACAAACAGCAATTTGTTATATATATTACAGTAACAGAACAGTTAGTAAGATCACAAGAACTGCCCCCAAAATCCTCAATACCTGCCTGTCCCCTGAGGAGCATGGTGCTATCAGGTTTTCTGTCCTGTACATGACAGAGGTTTTATTGTTTCTCTGATCTGCCCCAGTCTACAGGGAACAGTGTGATTAAGATACTACCTTTAATGGACAACTTTCCAAGTTACACTGCTTATCCTGGAAAAGTGCTCTGAGATATAGGGAGAAGCTGTAAAGGGGTAGACTGTTGTGAATTTTTGCTATTGATCTTTTTTTTTTTTTTTTTAAGTAAATCATTTAAATTACTTAGTTGGCTGAATGGGCTAAGCATCTGCCCATAGGAGACATGTTGTCTATTATGCAACACAGGGACTACCATCCTTTGCTGCTGAACACACTGAAAATATCATGTGTAATATAAACATGTAAATATGTTAAACTTATCTATACTTTTACCAGCTCATACCATGTCAATGTACTGTGGCTTGGGAAGCCAAAAATCAGTTCTATTGATTGCCCTGGGAAAAAAGAGGACAGTTTTTTTCCAGATCGCATACTAAATGCCCTTCTTCCTATTCCATCACCTGGTCCCCTAATAACAGAATGAGAAAAGACTTTGAAAATAGACAAAAGAAAGTAACAAACTATATCCAATACACACATACATTATATAAAAACATTCATGTACACATACACATATAGTCAATACAAATAAATGCATTGGCATACTCATGCACACTCTTATGATGCAAAGAAAGATCAGATGCAGCTTCAGATAGTCAAACACACAATTCATTAACCGTACAAAAGAACCAAGTATATGTCACTGATTTACCTCATTAACATTAAAATGCTATATTTTCCATAGTCTTCCACACGCTCCCTTAAAGGACACACTGTTTATGTAGCATTAGCCTTTCCCATCTACTGTTTTTCTTACCATTTAGAGTTATATTTGGGGGCATCGCTGATAAGGAGTTGTATGAAGAATGCACAGCGATAATCTGCGGTAATGATTGTTGCTTGACTTAAAATAAAGAGGGGCAGCCTTTTAAGGTCAACATCAGTTCCATGTTTGGATTGTTTCTACTATTTGGAAGGGGTTGACATGTTTTAAATTACTAAGTAATGTGAAAATACATTACTAGCACAAGACTGTTGTCTATGTAAATATTTTACGGGTAGAGTCACCCGCCATTGGTTAATAAGGTAACACAGATTCAAAGCTATTTATGTTGACTCATATTTTTAAGACGAGGAATTTAAAACAAGAAAATGTGACAGAGTTGATCAGGATGTAAGACAGTGGCTCACAGACAGACTGTGTCTTGCATGTCATGAACAGCTCTTTAAAATTACTTATTGAAAAGAGATGTAACATTGTCCATGTGAAATGCATTAAATGAATAAAACAATGAGTCACCTAATGCACCTAAGTTCAATAGCTATAATTCTTGGCTTTGCAGAGATGAAAGAAAAAGATCCTGATAGGCTTAGCTTCTCCTGGGTCAAGTATTCTCATAAAAATAAGAACTATCATCTGCCATGTGTACATGACATCAAATACAATAGGAAACACACATCTATCATAAGTGTACATGAATGCTCTCACCCTGTAGTTAACAGTATGACTGGGAAGTGAATGCAGCTCATGGGCTCAACCTGCAACAGCCTTCCCCTTGCTGCTCCCCAATGTGCCTTCATTCACAGGCAGCGTAAGGGCTTCCACGCTGAATTGCTCAGTTTGGACCTACTTGCTGCCTGGGCTGGTGCAGATGCTTTTTCTCACTGCTCCTGTCTGATCTTTGTCACACAAGACCAAACAGAAGGGCAGCTTATGCCATCCCGCTGCCGCTGTGGGAGGGCCCCACAGTCCACGGAACAGGGAGATGAGGGATGCAGCGGTGTTGCACAGGAGCTGCACTATGATGGCTTGCCTTGTGCAGAGCCCATCAGAGAAGTGGCACGGCAGCCGGTGGCTGGCAGGCTTCTGGAAGCCTTCTTCCTTGCATCAAGAGAGATAAATCCCGTATCACCCTTGCTTCTGGGCAATGCCTTAGAAGCCTGTCTTTGTCTTTTGCAAGGGACTTGGGGGTAGCAAAACACATACAGGTATTGCAGCTGATTCTACAGAGCTGCACAATGATGAAATCCTGTGTGCCATTTCTGTGCAGGACAGTCTTTCAAGTTTATTGTAAGGTAAACATTTCCATCAGCTGATCACCAATTTCATCAGGGCCATGAGGGCTTTGACCTAAAGTCTCTCCTGAGCAGTTTGGCCAAACAAAATACATGCCTTTGCCTAAATACTGGACCATATGGCTCAATTAATATGCATTTGAAGTGTTTGTAACTCAGCTAGTTCCAGGGAGGTCCTCAGGCAGCATTTTAATTTCATTTTACAAGTTGGTCTCCTGTAGTTTTACTGTGTTTCATTACTTTTTGGACAAAAAAGTTTGACATTCAACATATATTGTGCATACTAAGGCAGGGTGAGAGCTGTTCAAGAAGAAGCTGCTTCATAGTATTGACTGTTTCACAGTGGCAAGTGTACAGAGGCAGATAATTCTCATGTTTAGAATAATCTGGCAACCCGATACACTGGCATTTAAGTCACGGGATATCAAGGCATCATCCAGACCTGGAGCCAAACTAGAGGTTCCTGTTCTTTTACCACTGGAACCTCATCTCTGAATGTCCTCACTCCTGTATAGCTGGTACAAGGATGATTTGCCAATACTTGCAGGAGCCTCAAGTAGTTCATCCAGCCCTCTCTTACAGCCAGGAAAACACTTTTAGTGTGTGTCAGCACTTTCAAGACTTTTACCATTCAAATCCAACAGTTAGTTAGAATTATATCTTTAGGTTCCCCTTCTAGCAGGCTCCAATGTTCATCCACACTTAGCTACAGATCATAATTGTTACCCTATTATTCCTAGAAGAACAGGAATGTATGAAGGATGGTCATAATGAATTTGAAAGAAGGTGGCTATAAAGCCGCATTTCCACTCTAGAAGATACATCTAAGCCAAAAGAGAGAGCCAAAAGTTCAGTGGAAATACAAGATAGCAATTGTACTGAAAGGGTTTCCGAACCTGTAAAGAAGAAGATATGTATGATTTCCTGAAAGGTCAGGGTACCCCCCAGGCGATGTCCTTGCTGACTTGCTCCTATGAAGACAAATCATACGGGAGTGAGAAGACATCTGACTGTGCTGGGTGGCACCACGTGTCACTTTCCATAGGCCAGGTCAGAGCTGCATAAACAGTGAAACTATTTTCATTAAAGTTTAGGCAGAAAGTCTAAACTTAGGATAGGCATCCTCAGACCCTGACATGACTACCGCACATGTACACAATTGCAGAGGCACAGACGCACCCACTCACCCTGAAGCAGTTGAAGATGAAAACAAAAAATCCAAACAAAAAGCCCAACCCTTATGTTAACAGTTTGGTGCTGTGAATCCTCAGATGGGAATGATCTGTTTCTGGGCTGCTAAAATAAAATCCCTGAGAAATGAAGTTTATGATGTGTGAAATAATGTACATGGACAACACTCCCTTCCCCCTACTCCTCAAAATAACCCCCGTGCTCTTCATGTCCACCCAATTGATCTTCCTCATTGAGGCCACAGCCCAGTGGAGCCTCAACCCTTCAACCCTTCATCCTCCTCCCCCCCCCCCCCCCCACACCCCACTAACACATCTAGTTTACGCAATAGATTATATGCAACGCGTGATATTTGGAAGCCACATCCTGCTGTAGGCAGGGCTGGCTGTACTCCCTAACACAACACTTGGGGATGACTCTGCTTCCAGCAAGTGGAGTTGATGTGCTGGACGTGGTTTAATTGGTGCCAGCTTTGTCCTATTAACAAGTGTCAGCTTTCTTCACTTGATGCATCAAGTGGTGATGTTCTGCAGGTTATAGCGACCTTATGCATTAAAGCCTTTTGTATATGTTGCTGCCTGATTAGACAGGAAATAGTGCATGGCACCGGGGGATAATTCACATGAGTAAAGTTACTTGCATGCATATGCATGTGCAAAGCTGGGGCTCCAGATGCGAAATACATCTTTTTCTAATCCCTGAGCTATTCTCTGTGTGTGTGTCTATATACACATTGCATGCTTATTGCTTTTTATTACTTTCAAAACTTAAAAATAAAATTGGCTTGAATTTAGTTTGAGGATTGGCACCAATCCAGGACATTTCTTGTTGTAAGTGAAACAGTTTGCCCACTGCTAATTTTAACACAAGCAATTTATTTTATTAACATGGATGCAAATGGTAAGCACACTCTCCCTTCCTACCAGGAAGCCTTGGAAGCCTAGCACACAGCCTCAGAAACAGTGATGCCACAGGTCTGGGGAGATGCTCTCTTTATCTGGGAAAAGGTGTTTTTGAGAGATGCCGAATTTTCATACCTGCCTTTGCTACCTACGCTGGAGGGAGGGAGCTAAAAGCCTCACACTCCCAGATGTCTGCAAGGACATAACTGAGTGAGACACCGAGGCTAATTATCCCAAGCCTTTCATTCCCTTTAACTTCAGTGAACATATAGAGGACCTGGCTCCATTATGGCAGATGATGAGACTGTCAGCACTACACCTTCAACTAGGACCAGGGAGGGGAAAAGCGAGCGCTAATTGCTATGTATAGACAGTGCAGTCATTGAGAGACCTTTAACCTGTTTATCTTTCCTTAATAAAGTTTTTGCAATCTATGAAAGAATGACTCTGTTATTCCTCACCAAGCTTCGGCACATGACCCAGCTTTTTCTACCATTCAAGGAATGTAATTTAAACTAGATTTAGACTCCTCTGCATGGCCGAGCGTGATGCCCGCTGGAATGTTCAGCTTATGCGGAATTGTTTGGTTTGGTTTAAATAAATAAATAGCATTAAAATCTAATCATGGAAAGTGTAGCTGTTAAAAATAGACTGAGGTAGCGCTCATCCAAAGCGTCGAGAAAAGGTATGCACAGGAGGGATTCTGAGAGCTGATTCATCAAGTGCAGGAGCAACCAGACGACCAACGCTGGTGAGGTTTCAGGCACGTAAGCATCACCGCTGAGTCTCCCCACCCTGCAGCAGGAGTTCCCAGCAGGAGTTTGACCTGTTTCCTTTTTTTTGCACTTCAGCCACCTGCTTTCCCTTCAATCAGATTCTCCGTGGGGACACAAGATCCTCATCAAGCTACCTGTGGTGAGCCTGACACCCAGCATGAAAAACAACATGTGCAATATTGCTACACCTGTGAAGCAGCTGTTTAAAAATGAAGCAATATTAGAAAGGATTTTACTTTTTTGTTGTTGTTGTTGTAGCTTTTGATGTTGAGTTTTGTTTGTCTGTGCCACAGTAAAACATCAGTAAGCAAAAGATGTCATGAATCCAGATGGCAAGGACATTTTCTGTCTCAAATTGTTTCACCTTGTGCCCCTTCCTGCTTATTTTCAGTCATCAGCTTTAAACATGAAACTGATTCTTGATTAGGACATATAAGTTAATCAGGGTATTTAATGAAAAAAACTTGCAAGCAATTTAACATATCAGGTTCCATGATCAGGTTGGGGTTTGAGTATTTGTGAATATTCATGAATGGAAAAGAATATTCCCTCTGGTGCAACATATTTTGGATTTTCCAGGATGCACCATAGGAACAGACAAGAGGGCCAGCTACGGTGCATCACGGGACCTTTAAAGTAGCCTGGAACCCCGCCAGGAGAGCTTAGTCCAGAGAGCAGCTGCCGCAAAGACCTAGAGTAGCTTTTCCAAATGAGCATGTCCCCTTTTTCACTAACGTTTTCAGTTGGAATTCCACTGAATTCCACTTTCCTTTTTGCTCCTGCAAAATAAAATGCCTATGGAAAACAGAAAACTTTCTGTCCAATTGTACTCAAATGTACCAGGAGTTTTTGGTAGCTGAAGTTCTGTCTATATGCTTTTGACAGACCAATGATGGTGCTGTCAGTAGGAATGCAGACAAGGTGCTCAACCGCCTGCTCCACCTGCACAGTCCAGAGAACAGACCAATGCATGCATCTGTTCCTGAGCCACTAAGTTACAGTGAGACTTGGTTTAAATTGTTGGTTTAAATTAGTTTAAATTAAAACTTGCTTTAGAATACTGATTTACAGATGAAATCTCTGCAGGAACTGACTGATCAGCAGGCCAGAACTTCCTGCCCATGAGGACCAGGTCGACAGCCCAGAGCGATGACTGTATCCCTTCTCCAAAGGTGAGCTCTCTCTGCATCTCAGCTAACCCTAGTTCTGCATAACACTAGTCATCTCCTTCTCCCCAAACCTTAAAATTTCCATATATAAGGCTGACAAGGGATGGGAGTACAATTAGCGTTTTTCAGAAGGGAAATCCAGCACTTCAGGTCATTCAGTCACAGACTGGAGATTTCCGGAGTCTTCTTCCAGTGACCATGGCAGGTCACTGCTATTGGCTCAGACAAGTCCCAATTCAGACGTTAAGTGTCATGGGTGACATCAGGTCACCCTGAGAAATTTCACTAAAGACTTTAGGAAATGCATGTCAGTTTTAAGTTTTTCAAGAGTGAATAAAGGAAGTAAAAAATCTATGAGAAATATGTACATTCATGATGACTGTTGCCCAGAGAAAGCTACATAAGACTTCCAGTTCATTCACTTGTTAATTTATTAAAGGGCCCAAAAGCACGCAGGGGCCAAAAGAATCCTTTCTCTGACACTCTGTTTCTAAAAACCTGCAAAATGAATCTTCCTCCTTTGCCCAATATCTCTAACAGATCAATTACTCAATTTGCATGCTGCTGCAAACGGCCTATTTGCATTTGACAGGGAATGCCAGAAAAGCTCATGGTTTGACAAGCTTGTCTGAGCGTGGCCCAGAGCAATGCAAAACAGAACAAAGAAGAGGCGAGCTAGTGGCATTTAAAGGTGGGGATGCCACAGGGCGCAGATGGGATCCAAGAGAAGGGGAAGGGTGGAAGAAGGCGCCGGGCAGGTCTGCAGTGCGCAGCATCCTGGTGCTGTTCTCTGAGATTGCCCATCTCTGAGCCAGCAGCAGCCTGGGCCAGTGCCTCCTGGTGACTCAGCGCAGCAGGGTGTGACATCTCCCGAAATTCTGCAGCCACACTGCTATGGCACTCAGCTCTGGCTAGTAAAAGGAAGCAGCGACAGCTAAATAATTCAAAAAGCAGGGCCAAACAGAGGTCCAACAGGGAGTGACAGTGGGAAAACACAGCTGTACAAATGGTTTTGAAAATGGAAAGTCTGAGTCTGGGGAAAAAAAAAAAAAAAAGGAGAATAAGTTTTCTCCTCATCCCCTTGAACTGGACATCACGCCCCAGCATGGCTGTACGCTGCTCGGCAGAACTGTGAAGTAAACTACATTTATCTGCTGAGATACATATTCATCACACGTTTCAAAAGAGTGCACCATCAGACCCAGAGAAACTCCATGAGTTCCTGGAGACTCTTAAGCTCCGAGTTTCTCACCTCCAACACCTTCCACACTGTAATCTCAAATTCAAAGTTCCTTTATTGTTGCATATGGGAAGATCACAGAACAGCTACTGTAGTGCAACTCTTTCTTTTCAAACATCCGTTTCCCGGTTGTCAACTTTTTTTCCTACACCACCTCTCATGTAGCTGTGCCTCGTCACTCCCTTTCCTTCCTCCTGCTCTGAGACCTGCAGCTCCACCGCTGTAAAAATAGCTGGTGTGGAAGGCTAACTTCTCTTGCTAGAGCACTGAGACAGCTGTGGTTGCTTGAAATGGGAAGGACTGCCCAAATGATTCATCTCTTTCTCCCCCAGCCCTTTTCTTCCATTGGTGCTTTTCCAAAACATTATTTCTTATTTGCAGATAGCTGGTTGTTGTGGCCATGATGATGAAACTGTCCTGATGCACCATGGGAAAGGGAAAACAAAGCTTTAGGAGGTATCTCTCATGCTCTTGAGGTCATCTGCTGACTTTTCCTGAAGTAGTCCAGGAGTAGCTAAAAATATGCTGAATGTAACACACAGAGAAAATATAGTTCACCTAAAGCAAATGGAATAAGCAGTAAAAATAAAAGCAAAGAGAGTGAGTCCAAACCATTGCTCGTCAGTAAAAACCTCATTCTGACATATGGTTATGTTTATGGTTTTGTGTGATATTTAAATATAACAGGGAAGAACACCATTTTTTAAAAAAACCCACTGATCTTAAAATGGAGCAAAAATCAAGGCAGCTGATACATGTGTCCATTAACTGCATGGGAAGCAGAGTTACTTCTGCCTGATCACAACTTTTGAAATCTAGTCTCAAGACTATTCTTCAGATGACCATTAATATCTACTAAGGTTTAAAAAGGTATCCATTTGCCCTATTAAATCTCTACAAGAAAAATGTATTTGGGAAAGGCAAATAAAGCATGTTAGCCTTTCTGCTGAGAAAATATGTGCTAGTCAGCTTACAAGTCTGGGGAAGACAGAAATTAGTAAAGTTCAGAATTACTCCAAGTTTCCTTTATGCAAAATGTTCTGTTCCTCTGCACTGTTATATTCACCAGATTGAATGAGCTGCTACTGCTCTTTTTTTTTCCTTCTCTTTTCTTAATGGTGTAGTTTTGAAAAGGCTGTTTGCAAACTTATGTTGGGATGATAATCTTCCGCAAATGCCAAGCTGGTTTAAAGAGCAAGGTCCTGAACATTCACAAGGACCTGTTGTAAGCATGCAGGAAATACTTGGAAAATACTATAATCTTTAAATTGTGCTCAGCTGGATTGTCAATTGCCAATGGTGTACTCCAGATAAGTTGCTCCCCTGGAGTCCCACTAAAGTCTGTAGAAACCTGTTTAATGTTATATTTATTATGTCTGCACCCCTTTTGGCTCCATCAAGTTAAAGCTTTTTAATAAAAAAAAGATGGATGTACTCTAGTCGCATGAAGATGAAGACTCCACGTAATGAGATAATCTACCTGTGATCTGGTGCCAGCTTGACTGAGACATAGTTCAAGGTAAAATGTGTTTAGAGATCTGAAGTAGTAGATTACCAGCAAAGAAAACATTCCTGTTTCCTTATCTTAGGGAGACTGGCTTCCTGCTAGTTGTGGATCCTCCTCCTGCATGAAGTACTAAAATACCCTTGTTCAGCATTTTTTATTTCATCTTGTAGTGATAATGGAGGTTATGTATAATCTTTGTGGCTGTTCAGATTCCCTTTTTGGCTCCCACAGTGGGTAGTACCAGAGTTCATGCAGTATCATAAGAGATGACTCCATAGCACACTAATTATATAGGGTTTTCAAAGTACTTTGAAGATTAAAATTGCTGTATCAGTGCAACTCCAGGTATTATTATTATTTATATAGCGTGCATAATCATTAGTGGAAGCCTAGCTTTAAGTCCCTTTGGAACTAAGGTGGGAGGAAGATCTGGACAACCTCCATGTCCTTACACTTTCACTGCACCTGGTTAAGGCAGATAGCTAGCATCCTGAGTCGCTCTGCCGTCTTCCTTATAAAATGCTACGAAAAAGAAAGTGATTGAAGCAAATGTGGACTCCTATGAGATAAGATACAAAATGACTTTCTAAGCTGTCAGCTAAAACTTAGTTATAGTAGTTAACACGCGTGAGATTAATTCTGAATGAAATTAGTAGAATGAATTCACACATTCTCAATGAATGAAATAGGAGAAACACCAGCTTGTTAATTAATAGATATTTAACAGACCAGGATATTCCAAGATATTTGAGTGCCCCTTACCACATAATGCAAGGGAAAAAATAATCACTACAGAAAGCTTCTTCAGTACAAAACATTAACTACCTGTTGCATAAGTGATATGCAGAAAAGAAGTGAGTGGTGGGAGAAGACGGCCACATGGGAAGAGTGCAGAAGAAGATTAACAAGATGTTACAGCTCCCAGCTGAAGCCTCAGACAGGATGGAAAGGGAAGAATTTCTACAATTATCACTATCATTCATGCAGAAATCCCTTCACACCTTTACAGCTAGACTTTTCAAGACAAGGAATTATGATTGACTAGTTTGTCTTGATTCCACGGAAATCCTATGAGAAACAATCCAGACCCACTTTCTCTACTCGCACACCCTTTGCCAGCACTGACATCCACCCTACCACTGCAGCACTGAGCGCCACAGTCAGCCCAAAGTCCACAGAGCTGGGGAGTACCAACAACCAAAATGGAGGCAGAAGAAATTCCTCAGAGATTGTTCCATAGCAAGTTACACAAGACCCACGGATTCATGGTTGGATCCTCTGTGTGCTCCTGCAATAAAACTACAGGGACTTCAATAAAAGAAGGTACTTAGTAAAGCTCAGAGCAAGGTTTTCATCTCAACCCAAACCATGACAGTCACTCAACAGAAACTCCTTGTCCTCAACAGAGGTATGCCAGGTCAGACCAGGTAGGATTCTTGACTGAGTAATACTTCTTCGCCTCCACACACAAAACCCAGGTGACAATCTTACAGTTGGCTATATATTCAGCTTTCAAACAACTATGATGAGTCTCCCAAATATATGGCAGAGTACTCCCAGCGAAACACTTTGAAGTAATGATGCGTAGATAATTCTGAATATTCCCTTTTGAATAGGGAAATTCAAAGTGCAAGCAGAGCCTGTGTTTTGAAGAGGCCTCCCTGTGGAGCGTGTCCTATTATATGTAAATACCACTGAGAATAACATGCAAATATGGTCATTAGTGAAGGTTTGAACTTTTCCAGAACAACTTCAATTTTGAGCCAAGGTACTTCAACCTTCAAAGGCAGCAAACTCTATGACTCAGCAGAAGCTGAAACTGAAAAAGCCTGTTTCAGCAAGGACCGGTGGTTTTAAGATGCTAAAGTATCCACAGGCTTTTCTAATCCCTTAAGCTATTTTCCATGCTGTTTTCCTATTCTGTTAGCTGCAGACGTGTAAAAGAGAACTATTGCATATTCCATGATTACACTGTTTTGCTATCAATTGTCATTGTATTTCCTTACATATTTGGGGCTGCTTATGGTTTCCCCCACAGAACTTGTATAGACCGAAAAAGAAGGAGGCAGAGGAGGGTGCAAAGACTTCTACCCAAGCAAAGCTCACAAAGGAGCTACTGAGAACAGAGGTGCATTCCGCAGCATGGAAAAACTACTCAGGTATTTGGGATATATAAAACTTTCTAACAAGGACAAGGAAAGGCAAAGTGAAGATTTCACTCCTCAGCTACACAACCCAGCGCAGTTAGGTGCGTATTATAGAGCACCCTACACTCCCTTATGTAGTCCTGTATAAATTTGACATGGACAGCACATAAACGTATTTCATTACATTTACAGAGTTCACATCTCTTTGTAAAAAAAGCAAACCTTTAGATTAATTTTCATAAATTTGCCTCTGCACTGAGTTATGGTAAAAAGAAAGTTGTGAGGAAATAGTATGATCACACAAATTCAAGTGGTCACCATTCAAGACAGTAGCTTATACCCATAAGCTTTCCCTTTGCAGTTATATCAGCGAAAATTAGATGTCATATTATATCTTTCTGGATCCAATCTGCTTATGTCTGAAATCGAGAGGAACTTTTACATTGATTTAAATGACTGAAACCCTGGAATTCATGCAAGCATTTTCTGTCAGTTCTAATGGGAAGTATGCAACTGCGGTCTAGGCTTGTTTCAAGGAGCAATTTAAATGTCTGAACATTTTCCCTTTTATACTGGTCTAAGCTCACATGTCTCATTCTGTTATGCATATTTTCTCAACATAGTAGCAGAGACACAGTGTTTTTAAGTGACGGGAGAGTCCACAGTCACCAGAAAGCCATTACTTTTGACCAGTTGACTCCCTTGATTATTACTAACCCAGTACAGCCTGTCCCAGACCCTCTGCCTCTAGCAGCCAGCACTACGCTTCTTCAGCACTTAAAAGGAGTTAACACGAAACAATCACTGTAAAAACATGTCTGTCTTTGCTCAAGGTGCCTTTGCATTGCAAATTCCAGCAAGCCAGTAAGGCGGATGCAGCACTTTGGCTACCATGAGAAAAGAGTTAGGGCAGCCATTTTGGAGGCAGTTGGCTCACCAGATTACTGAGCAGCCCTAAGCAGTTTCTAGGCACAGCGTCCACAGATAACGCTCACCGTATATACGTGCACAGTGCCTGTATTGCTTCATAGGGTCTCCTGGTAGTGCTGCGTGTTAGGAAGTATTTAGGACAAGTTTAAGACGAGCCTTCTTTTTTTTTTTTGTCTGTGTGTGTCTATCAAAATACCTTTTAAATAAGTACAGGAACCAATAAGCTCTTCCTGTTTCAGTCTAGTGATCTACTAGCATCGTGTAATTTACATCTGACATACTTTCCAGGACTGACAGAGTCTGGGTGTGAATATGACCTTGGGCACAGTCAAAAGCACATATTTTAAGTCCAGGAAAGGCAGTCATCTCTTTGCAGAGCTGATCTTATAGCCCCGTGTTTCTGGAGCCATTATTTTAGAAAAAAATAGAATAAAATGGAGGATCCTCAAATAGTTTCAAGGGACTGAGCCAGAGACTATGTCTAGGTTATTGATTTCTCAGAGATGACTTATGCTTCTGACCTTGTTGTCTATGTTGGCAGTAGAAATGAAAGTAATGTAGGAATAGCTTCAACAGCTTTGTACCATCTGAGGATTGCTTTTTTTTGCCAGAGAAATCTTCAAGGGCCTTACATCCCACCTCAGTCAGTGTCCTCTGGCAGATCTAACTGCAGATTGCTGGAGTGAGTAGCATGAGACGGAAAGGAAGACATCTTCAAGGAGATTATGGTCAATCTGACCATTTGTATATTACACTGCGTTAAAAAATATTGTATATCAGGGCTAGTTCATGAGCTCAGTAGAAGGCTTAGTCCTGCCAGGTTTGGATTAGCAGTAAACAGAGAGAAAAAGTTCTACAGGAGGAAGGTAAATCCTATTTTCTGCCCCATTTTGTTTAAATTCTGGAAAAAGGAGCAGTGGTAATGATGGAGGAATTACAAGAAAAATTAAAAGTAGTCCTGACCCAGTGGGGTAGAAATGGCCACCACCAAAACTGGAGGAGGTTTGGAGGTTTTAATCTCCACATGAACCAGTCAAGGTAACTTCAGATCTGGATCGACTCCCAGGTCTGAGTTGCAAAACTCTACCCCTTACATCACTACTTATTTATTTATTTATTTATTTTTCTTGAATCAATACCAAGCTGCAGAGAAATTCCAAGGGAAATGCCAGTATGGTGGTAATGTGCAGTCAAGCTGGTGATGCAGTGTAGCACAGCGGTGCTGCAGACAGCTGTGGTTCTGGAATGGTGAAACAAGTACCTCATTTAAAAATGACTGATTTCAAGGGGCGTGACAGGTACACTCATAAAGCTTGTTCCGGTTCTCAAACTATTACTGTAGTTTCCACTTTAAATATGGAAATTTCGTTTCTAAATTAGGAAATAATCTTCAGTGTGTGCTCACTGTATTTAAAACATCTTGAAATTACACGATCTGCATATAGACTTTAGGCTGTCTGTAACTTGTCCTTCTAACTTTATTCTTTACAAACATTTCAAATTACTGAGGCAGGGTGGGGGCCTTAGGATGAATTTGCCTTTTTTGAAAATACTTCTACACAAAACATCAAGACAAATTTTAAATACTTAACAGGTTTTGAATTTGGGTTTTCTTGCTGTTTTGTTTGTAACCCTGCTTTTGGTAATTACCTTCAGAGATGTGTATTTTTACAACATCTTTTCCAGTTTGAATTCAGTATCTAACATACCCTTCTACAGAGGTTGAGAAGTATGCACCAGCATTGCATCACACATTTTTTGTCAGCTGCAGACAATGCAACTGCTGCTGCAGAGATGCACTGGGAGAAAGCATATAAAGAATTGGATGAATGGCACACAAAATTATGTCACACTGATGACTTTGAAGTGTGTAACAAATACACTCCACAGAAGTAAATCTAGGTGGGAGAAATGTCCCACGGAATGTCTTTACTGTACACAAGCACACAAATGTGTTAGAGCCAAAAAATCACTCAGAGAACCTTGGCACTGAAGCACTAATTTCTATCAGTTGTCCAAGGTGCTCCAAGGAACTGTGTCCTTAACTTGGGAGGTACCTGACAATCAGCCTGTCTAGGAGACACTAGATTTTATCTTAGGGTGAGCCCTTCTCTGGATCTTTCTGCATCCACCTTTCCAAGGGCATGATCCTCACAAAATGCGTGGAATGCCCTTCCCTTTGTACAGGCAAACTAGGACAAGCCAGCTTGAATATGACTCATTGTTATTATTTAAGGAGTCATTCCTTGTGCTGGTGCTTGTGTAGTATCTCTCAGAGCTGTAAATCCACTACCACTGTCCTGCTTATTTTTCCCCTTCTTTACTAACAGGAGGGGAAAAAAATTGGACTTAGAATGATAAGCAAATTTGAAATTAGAAAGCTGTATGATAACTGCATGCCCATTATATTTTGACTTTTCAAATAAATAAGGAGTTGAACCATCTTTCCTTTAGAGTCCAATGGTGGAAAGCAAAGCACTGTATGTCTTCCTTAGTAATAGGGACCTAAACGGTGAAGCAGTAGATAGTATGTGAAATCCCAGCTTTATCAAAATCAGTACCTTTCTCCCATTGACTCTGAATGAACGAGGATTTGATTCTGGAAACTGAAACTGGCTGTCAGTCAAGCAATCTGATTACATGGGGGAATGTAAACTAGAGGCAACGATTTCTTAATGTTGAATCTAGGCCACATATAAAAATTGTTCAGAAAATTATGTGATAGTGTCTTACTACTATCTTTTTTTTATAATAGTTTGCAAATAAATATGTATTTTCTGAGGCTCATGGGAAGATTTGAATGACAGTAGTTCATGCCGAGTATGAGTTTGTTCCAGGAGTGGCACAAACGATGCTTGTTTTTCCTGTGTTGTGAGGGTATCTAAATCTGGTCCTGTGAAATTTCAGTTCAAAGTAAATCCAGATTTATTAAACCAAGAATACTGCTGAAATGCAGAGTGACTGGGGAAGAACGACGAGGGAAGGAAGGAGTTTGGAGTATAAGACTGAATGAAAAGATATATGGACATACAAAGCAGTAAAAGACAATTAAAAAATACATTTATACTAAATTAAAACTTTATTGACTAATGTTCTCCAGACAACATGATCCGACGGACTATGGTTGCATACATGCAATGAAGTTGAACACAACAGTAGTTTAACATGGAATGTCAAACAAATTAATATAATGTATTAAATGAAACAATTTATCTGTGTTGCTGCAAAATGAAACCAAGCTATGTATTTCCTTGGTCAATCTGTGTTCAGCTAAGAGGCTATGCATTTGAAGAAACTGGTAGATTTCTTTAGCATATATTTCAAATAAATTAGCTAGAATTGTACTCTTTAAAAATCCTTTCAACTTCACTTGCATTTCAAACAAAATCTAAGTGTAAACACTAAAGTTGCTAGAGCCATCTAGAAAGACCTAACTGTCAAAACTCGCAGTGGACATTACAGTTCAGTAAATGTGAATATTTAGAACAAGAAAAATACCAGTTACTGCAAAAGTCATGTAGGCATTTTATTATTAATCCAGCACAAAGCATTTCTTCTAAGTTTTTCACATAAAAGACTAAAGCTTGCTTACAGTACTACATCTTCTATCATTCAAGCATCATTATTACCTATCAGGGAGATTGGCTAGATGACCTAATGGGTCGTTTCCACCCCTAACTTCTACAAAAGAAAATCATTCATGCCAGCAAGAACATGGTTCGCTACATCTTGGGCTTGATCCTGTAGCCTTTGTTCAGGCAAAACTCCCACTGACTTAAAGGAGATTTTCCAAAGCAAGACATCCAGGATTAGACCCTTTTAATTTTTTTCTTTTTAAAAAAGCATCCGTTTAGGATACATGGAAAATATTCTATAGAATTAAAAAAATATAATGACATGTGCTTCACTTGCATTGAAGGAATCAGAGAATGTAAACACCATAGTGGCCCACGTCTTCACAATATCCATGAAAAAGTGTCAACTGCAAGTAATCTGTGTGCATTTATTTCTCAACATAGGCTTCTGAGGGTGTTTTGTGTAGACCTTTACCTCCACATCCACACACATGTACACCCCTAATATACATAAAGGTGGGATAAAATTCACTAAAGGCAGTTGCTTGCCTGTCTTAACGCTTAAATCTGCAAGTGGCAGCAAACTGGGTTTTATATGACGTTAATTAGACTGTACGTGAGCAGCAGGACATGAATATTGCTGTGGGCAAGAGAGTGTGGTTGCCGGTTCTACAAGTGTGGAGCCATCCCGCTTACGCACATCACAAAATCTACCTGCGTGAAGGGCTGGAGAGGCAGGTGACCAAAGTATTTCTTGGTGGGCCATGTCTGAAATCTGAGTTGAATGATTCAAAGGCTGTAGATTGTCCTCACAGGAGCCTTTCGACAACCTGGAGGACCACAGAGGAAAGTTTACCTTCAAAGTGCACTTTCTAAGAATGGAATGTTCTTGACAGGGAAATGATCAGAGGCAATCCTGGACTTTTTTGCTTGTTGAATAGGAAAAATGTTTTCATCTTCAGGCAGCACTTCACCCTGACAAATGTGAGTTCAGTTATTATTGGGTTTTAGTATTACAGAAGATTCTTTAGAAACAAACATGATAGTACACACATACACATACACTCAGATATTTACAGCCTTTCTAGAAAAACAACCCCCTACCTTAGTACTGACTACCTATCTTTTTCCTTTTTTTCTTTTTTTTAGTATTTAAATTCTTTAAACCAGCTACATTAAATACCAATGTGTACTGTACCACCCCACACCAACCCCACATCCCCCCCAAAAAACAGCAAGTATTTTAAAAGTTTGTTCACTTGTTTGTTTGTTTTTATGATTGTTAAAATCTCCTGCTTGAGACTGTTAAGTACCACCTCCACCGGAACAAGATCAGCACTGACTGCATCTTCCAATGCACGTCGTTTCATAGTAGAGCAAGTACTGCAGCTAGAAACTTAGATCTCCAGGTCGTCAGGTCGAGGCCTGCTGCTGGCTCGGCTGCTGGCTCTGCTGGGAGGCCTCTGGTCCACAATGGTGAGGGGCTGCAACTCGTGTCCCGACGCCAGTTTTTTAGTGTTCTGGTGCTCATCGGAGAAGTCGAAGGGCTGGGCGTGCGAGTTGGAGATGGTGCTGCCAGCCTGTCCCATTCTGTTCTGCTCCGCGCTGTAGTTGGCCCAGTTTTGCTCGCTGGCTTGCTTATTGTAGTTACGACAGGAGGAATTGTTCCTGTCTCCGGTAACGAGCTTGTACCCTGGGGGAGACATGGGAGACAACGGGGCGGTTGGCGAGGAGCAGCCATTGTAATAAGCATACTTGGGGGAGCCACAGTCCTTGGAAGGGCTCATGGCACCACTGTGGGAGTAGGGGTCGGTTTTCCCTTTCACGCGATCCTTGACACCCTTGAAGAACACATAGAAAAGCTCGATGATGTTCAAGGCAAGAGACACCAAGGACACGACCAGCATGAAGAGGATGAAGATGGTTTTCTCAGTTGGACGGGAGAGGAAACAGTCCACTCTGTGCGGGCATGGATCTCGCTCACAGGTGTAGATGGCATTCAGGCTAAACCCATAAATGTACCACTGTATCAGCAAGAAAGCCACCTCGAAGACAGATTTAAACAGGATGCTGATGATGTAAGTACGGAGCAGTCCCCCACGCATCTTCACTTTGCCATGCTCTTCAATCCCATACTTGAATTTCTTTATTTCTATTTGCTTGAGGTGCATATCCACATTCACACCATCATTTTGGACCACCTTGAGCTCTTCTTCTCTTTTGTTCAGCTTCTCTTCTTTCCTCATTACGTAGAACACATGTGCCAGGTACAAAAGGGTAGGTACAGACACAAATATGATCTGCAGAACCCAGAAGCGTACATGGGAGATGGGGAAGGACTTGTCATAGCAGACGTTCTCGCAACCAGGCTGTTGAGTGTTGCACCGGAAAGCAGACTGTTCATCTCCCCAAGCAGATTCGACTGCTGTCCCCAATAGCAAGATTCGGAAAATAAAGAGGACAGACAGCCACACTTTCCCTCCTGCAGTAGAATAGGCTTGAACCTTGTCAAGAAGTTTTCCTAAGGCACTCCAATCACCCATCTTCACAGGATGCTGACTAAAGAAGGACACAAAGAAAAAAAAAACAGTGATGGTTAAGACAGAGCTTTAATACCTTTGATACAATGAATCACAGATCAAGGCTAATAGAGCAGTGATGTCAGCTTTGTTTTAATTCACATTTTTTACATGATCTGAAGAGAAACCAGAGTTTTAGTTAGTCGGCAGGTGGAGTGGGAAGTCAGGGAAACTGAAAAAAGAAAGTAACATACAAAGTCTCAGAGCACAATGAAAAAAAAGAGGTTTCTAATTTCACTCCAGCTTTGAAGAAGTCCACGACAACACTAAGTTGCCACTGTGGTTGGCTCAGCTTCCTTGGTGGGAGTTGCAGTTCAATGACCGACACCTGCCTCAGGTAGAAAAGAGCTGTGACACACCGCTGCAGCCCGGTGTGGAAGTACGGAGTGGCACTGCCTGAATGTGCTAGGAACACATGAAGGATTTCTCTCTTTCAGTGTGGATCGTTCACGGTGACTTTTATGCTCACTGTTTAAGAGAATAAGACAGCAAACCATAGTATAACCTAAATACAAAAGGTTATACTAAGTTAATGTTAGGGTCAGATACCTAAAATTTTACCATTGCAAAATACACGCTATTTTTCCTACAGCAAAATTTTCACTACATTGTGTGTAATACTTTTAAGAATATAGTTTCTAATGATACCAAGTTTATACTACACTCAACTTCAGAAAAAACTTGCTATCTAAATAAAGTTTATACATTGGTATTTGCAGCACAAAGATCAAGGTTAGTATTCTTTATCTAGAGTTTTATGAAGGAATAAAAAATAGTAAATACATGAAGCACAGCTAAGCTTATGTTACCATATTGGAGGAACTGGTTTCCTGTTTATCTGTGGCTTGCTTAATTTATTGCAGTTTTAGCTTTGTATTTGCATCTCTTTGTATTTAAATTCCTTCACTGTGTTTTGAAAGGAAAAAAGATTTAGCAAGAAAAAAAGGTAGATGAGCTCTTTCTGGTTTTAAGGCAACTCCTGGCATGCAGTTTGCATTCCAAGTGTTGAACACTGCAAGTTTAAATTGTCTCTCTCGACTTGAGTTTTAAAGTGTGCATTTCTGGGACACGGGCAGCTTCTCGGGGATATCTGGAAATACACAAGATGACATAAAAGAAATGAAATGGTTTACTTGACGTTTAGATTCCTAGGAAAAACTAAGTTCACAATAGGATTTTTATCAACTGGAGAATGGTAATCTTATCTGCATAAAAAATTATATTTTAACTTGCCCCACTTGAACATGCATGTGAAATTGGGCACTTAAAAGGAAAAATAATCACAAAGTTTCCCTTTTAAAGTAGATGCTGCTGGGGATAGATATTTGTTCCATGCATGCTGCGTAATCCCTTCCTGGTATTAATAGTTTTGATAGTGTCCAAATTATTTCCTCCCCATCGCATCATGGATATATTCCCTAGCGAAGGTCATTTATAGCAAAAGCCCTTTTTGGCTAATTCGTAAAATAGGAAATTTTAGCACCTAGGAGATTTTTTTCCTCAAGAAGCAGTGAGTCACTGGAAACACAAGATTGTAAGTCTGGCAAACTCAATCATAACAATAGATGCCAAATAAAAACGCACCACTCCTGCCATCGGAAAGAGTCTGAGGGAGTAATGGGAGACAAGTGTTTAAAGGACTCGCTCCGATAGCTGCCAGATGCCAATTATCTTTGAACCCCTGAAAAATATGCCAGGGCCGTTTCCTCAGCCCGCTCAACCAGCTTGCTCTGAAGTTCACCTACTGCAGTGTGCGGACCCTTCCTCGTGTAATTTTGTTGTTGGCATGAATGAAGCCCCATCAAAGGATCGGGCCTGCTTCAGACTTTTAAATCTGGAAGCCTCCACTGGGAGGAGTACATAGCGTGTTTCTGTCTGATACATCCCTTCAGCCATCCCCAGCTTTAGTCCTTCCCAGGAAAGGCTACTTTGTCTTTATGGGCTCGGGGTGGCAGAGAAGGAGTTGGGCACAGGAGCGTGGAGGTCTCTGGAAAGGCTGGAATGAAATGTGATCACGTTCCTCCTCAGGCTGGGATTGTTAAAACAGAACAGCCTGTAACTATATAACACGTGAAGTTTGTTTTAAAAGTAAGCTATTTGCTCCATGTCCTAGAAGTGGAAGTGGACAGAAGAAGCCTTTTTCAAGTAACAGCTTCTTGATTTAATTAGACAGCTTTCCGATGATTCGAAACTACTGCATTAACAGACTTGCCTCAGACTCAATGTGTTTTTTTTACTGTCTAAATGTTATTTCAGATTGAAGGTTTGATTAAGAAAACAGAGGACGTGTTATTTCAAGGCAGTTATGTGTTGTTTGTTTTTTAATTACACTCCACTCTGGTCCATTAATGCAACATGATTTACTTCAGTTTTGACCTACTTAATCCCACACCTGCAATATTTCGAGAATTTACTACTTATTTTTTAATTTGCTTCAGCATGCAAAATTGCTAAGTTTCATTTATGTCCTCTGGCAATATAAACTCCAGGAGGAAACATTCCATGCTTGAATTACTCATACATAGTTTTGAACAGCAACTTTTTTTAAAGAGATCAGTTACACACTAGCCTTTGCCAGTGATAAAAAAACCCCACATCAATTCAAAACATTGTACTGTTAATCAGATAACCTTGTGGTGGCACAAATATATTATTCCTTTGCTTAAGTGGATTCTATTGCTTTATGAAACACAGTACTTTGTTTTGTTGTGGAGAAAATTCATTCATCCAATCTAACTTATTTACTTTCAGGACACTGAAAGACCATTTTTTATTAACTGATTACAATATCTATTTACTAGGTATAAAAAGAGGTTTTGTATCAAACAGTTATTTAAGTATTCTAGCTTTGTAAATAGTTTGAAATGGATGGAAGATAACCTTTAAAAATAGTCCTTCAGCATTCTGGACTTAAACTTCTTTTAACACTTCCAAACACCTTACGTGAGTCCACTGAATGACATAGGTTGCCTTGATCAATTGGGACAATCGATGATGAGTACATGCATTTCATGAGTTCTTACCGATTATTACTTTACAGGATTATAACCTTTTTCTGAGACAGACTAATCCCGGCCTCATAAACTCTTTAAAAGATGGATTTCTTCCAGCTCCTACTGTGTGTGGGTAAAGATAGGAAAAAAAGCCATAGAGCAGCAGGAGATATAACAGCATTCATCTGCATGAATTTTGGATGACCACATGGATAAGACATTTGATTTGTAAGCCACAATTAAGAAATTCTAGAACTATTTTTTATGGACAGCATTCATCATGTCATCTGGTTCATATTTTCCAGGAAGAATAATGCAAACTCAGTGCTGTGCTAACATGCCCAGGTCTGACTATAGTGTTAGAAAGTCACATGCTTGTGGATTGAAGAGCAGAGGGTTAGTGTGGAATCTAAAATGGGATTTTGCAGCTGAAGCAGTTGGGAAACAGGCCAAAGTTTTGGTTTTCCTACCTTTCCTGCGTTTTTCTGTGTGCTCACACACGCATAAATAGCCAACAAAAGATTCTGGACCTTGAACATCAATCAGCTTGAGTATTTCCCAAAAGCAACCAGCATTACAGAGAAAGCAGCCGAGACATACAACTGATGGGATTTGGATGGATTGGAATAGGGAAGGCTAGTTTTCTGAAATCTTACAAAAATCATCAGAAATCTTCCAGACATTCCCCTGGAAAGGTGTAGTTCATTTGTAGGTCTGCAGATGAGCTTCAGTTCATTTTCATCCACTGGACAAAGATTATGCACTAAATGATTGCAGTAACCAGGATTTGAAGTGTCACAACTGTGTGTTTTTTTCGTTGGCTGCTAGTATTGCTGGTGGTCAGCCACCAGTGCATCTATCCCATAGCCTTTGCCTCTCCTGTATCCTCTCCTCCTAATTTAATTCTAAAGCATAGTTGCAACAGGACCCAAAGCAACTGTAAGCACTTTCTTAGACATTTTCTAGTTGTACAAGTCAGGTCTACCCTCTGTGTTACTGCCCAGATTAATCCCTCTCCTGACTCACTTTGGAATTAAGAGAAGTAACACTGAATCCCCTGAGGGGGCCTTGGGCCCTCTGATGCTCTTGCTTGTAGATTTTGAAATGTGGATTTCCAAAATGTACGTGTGGCATAAACAACAGACCAGGTGCCTCCATATGAGATAAATTCAGTGGGTAACACGGGGAGGGGACACCAGAGACGGAGGGAAAGAGAGCAACTTATCTGATGAAACAGATACATTGCTCAATGTCATCTAACCTTCCTCATGCCCACAGGAATCCTTGGCCTAAACCAACGTTCATTTCAGAGACAAATAAAATTAATCTTTCGGGCTTGCATAATATAAAAGCTGAGATAACTTTACAGTTTGTGCTCCTGAGTGTATAAGCATTGAGATTTATGTCGCAAATCAAATCCCTTGTGTCCCTCTCTTCCCTCTTCTGAACTCAGCCTGCCGCTCACCCCTCTCCCATTTGTATGCTTGTTAGGTATCATGGGTCAGTGCCAGTGTTTGGCTTTGAAGTTTCTGAAGGAAACACTTCAGTAAACATCCCAAAGACTAGAGGCTTAAATTCTGCAGGGTAGTGTGCTGTCCAGATGTTAAAAATGGCAGGATGAAAGCTTCACGCAAGTCCTCCAACTCGCTCCCTGTGCGCACACAGACACGCACACACACACAGAAGTCAGGCACAAGGTGTCCGTTGCCCATTTTTGTCGCCATTGCCGGGGATTTTCGTCATAAACCTCACATACAAAAATCAAAAGGAGCTCCTCAGATGGAATATGCTGCTTCACGAGGCTCGCTGGTTATCTCAAGGCAAAATGTGAGGACACACATAAGCACACTATATTCTCGTTTAAGAGGAGAACGTGTTACTCGATAAGATAGACTCTCTGCTTCGTCTGTCTTTCAGCTGAAGGCTCTTTTTCCTGCCTCCTCGTGTTGCTCTTTAACTACTGGCAAGCAGCAGGCAACAATCGCTATAAGGGGTCACTCCAAGTCTTGCAATGTAAAAAGCGTTTTCGTTCTCCAAGAGATGCTGCTCAAGCATTTTTTTCCTCTGCATTTGTGGTATTTAAGCCTTCAAGGTAATATAAAAGGGAATGTGTCATATTCGGATTATGACACATATTGTGGATATTCTTGCACTGTTCTTCCTAGACAACTTTCATTTATATCCACCCAAGACTTTCACAGACATTGCCAACGTGGTAAAGGCATATCATGGTATCTTACATTCCTTCTCTAAAATCCCTCACCGAGGTTGCTAAAACAGAGTAACTATATACAAACCAGGTTAAAAATCCATAACCCACGTCTGGATTTTATCACATCTATTTTAAAAGAAAAGGGGGGAAACTTATCAGGAAGACCACGTGAAAGTCACCACGCTGGTAGCTGCAGCATTTAACAAAGCACCTAATTAAGAACCTTGCTCTGCACAAACTATTAGGCATCAATCATGATTTCCATGCGAAAGCAAAACGTGGGGGGCAGAAAGGGGACGCGCTCAGGACAAGGTCTCCCTGTTACTGACTTCTGATGCAATTTCGGGACAACAGAGGAGACTGAAGAGCACCTCGGGTTTTTTCTTTAAAAGAGCTCATTTAGTCCCGGGCAAATACACAGAGTAGCGATTTCACCCAAACACCAGCAACAAGTCTGCAACTCAGCCCTCGCAGTTACAACTTCATCGCTGTTTCTCTCTCCGTGGAACAAGGTTAGAAGTTGAAGAAGTGTAGTATCTGCAGAAATGTATAGAAATAGCCCCAAAGAAAGCAAAGAATTCCTCCAAGTTTGAGCTTAGCACTTTAAGAGAACTTAACGCTTTTATAGATGCCTATTTTTAAACAAGTTCAACCATCAGCGCAGTAACACAAAAATCCTGAGGGTGAAAAAAAAAAAAAAGTGTTTTCAGAAAAAGTGATACACAAAAAGATGAAAAAGGGAAACTTTCAACTTACCCTTGCTGATCAGCAGTGAAACTGGATCAGAATACTTCTTTGGAGGGTTAAAGTAAAATGGAAGAGCACGTTCAGGCACTCCGACCTGCCTATTTAAACTTTAAAAGTCTACTGCTGTTTTGTATTTTTCATCCTTCCTTCCCCACTAATGAAAGAAAAGTGCTGATACCTCGTAAAAGTTTTTTCTAACTTGGAACACTGGGAGAGCTTTTAACAAGTTTTCAAGCCTCTGACTGTGAAAGAGGAGGGGAGAAGGAGGGGTGGCAGCCCAGGAGGAGGGGCGCTCTGCAAATGGAGAGGAGGAAGGTGGGGGAGGAGGGGAAGAACTGAAGAACTGAAGGCACAGCAAAAACCAGCCCGGAGAAAAGGAGAGAGCGAAGGCGTGAAGGTCCACTCTTGCTGATGTAACAAAACAAATCTAAAGGCAGTCAGCAACCACACCACCTCCCTCCCCCACCCCTCCACTCCCACCCCGGTCACTGAGGGCACCTGGATGGCACTTCGTCCAGATTTGGGCTTGCCCGGGACAGATGAAACAACTTAGCTCTCTGGTGTGCACCAGGAGTTTCGCTATAGGGAAAGGGAAAAATGCGTGAAAGGGATTAATGGGTAACCAGCGGGAACCTCCTGGATGCTGGGGCCGGACTGCGTAGCTGCAGTCTCCGTTCCCTCCTTGCCACCACGTAGGAGAGGAAGCCCTCTCGAACTCTCTGGACTTTTTGTTGTGAACGCAGCTTTGTTTACTTAGGTCTATTTCCTTTACGTGCACACATGAAAGTACACACCAGGAGCAGAATGTTTGTTTCTACAGGAGATACCCATCACACATTTTTTTATTATTATTTGTGTGTGTGTGTGTGCGCCTGTGTGTCCATCCCATGGGAGAAATGAAGAAATGATCTCACATTCCAGGAAACTCTTTCCAGGAAATTTTACAAAATAAAGCATAGTACAGAGAATCAGTCTTCAATAGTGAGAAGAAATTCTCCTGATATTTTCTGAGTGCGTTTTACAGAATAAAAGCATGGTCCAAAACTGACTTGTTCAATTAGAACGAAACTAGTTTGGTTTTGGTCCTGACCAGTCCCTGGTTAAACGCTCCTTGAAAAATGCCTCCTCTGTAGAAAAAAGATTAATTTCTTTCTCTGCCCGTGTTAAGCTCCTCACACATGGAGTCCAAACTGCACTAAGAATTGGTCTTGTACTTGTTCGTGTCATGGGGTATTAGCTCCTCTGTGGGACCGCTTAAGAGCTTCTCTAGAAGAGTTCGTGGTTAGATAGTTCTCAATGAAGTTTCACATTTGGGTTGTACCAGGCTCATTTGGATTTCAATTCATGTTATTCTCATGGGCTGTTTCTGGGCTTAGAAGCATGGATGAACATTTTTTGCTCTTTAAAGGCTATAAAGGAGGGGAGAAGTCCAGTAATGACCACTGAGAGGTTCCCAACTAAAGGTCCTCTTTACAGTTACTTCTTGAAATAATGAATGTAACACTCTACAACACAACCTAGATAATACTGCTTATTTTTCACAGCCCTTACCTACTGCTTTTCACCCAGAACTCTCCGGAGAAGAGAACTAAGACAAGATCTTTGTAGAAATATACTCAGCAGGGAGCTTTGAAGCTGGGAAACAAACACACGGTCCTGGTTCTTGCTCTGGAGCTCTTTGTAGCAGTCCACACTGCCTCCTGTTTGAGAAAAAGAGCTAGTACACTACAACTGTACACCTTCCATCCTCCTTTCTCTGGCTTCAGACGGAGACGGCTGGCTTCCCGAGCTTGCTCCCTTTCCTTTGATACTGGCTGTTAGTTTTGACAGCTTTTTCAGTTATTACAGTTGTCCACGCCATATGGCAGAAAGAAACCTTTTCTTCGTGTTCTTCGAGTGTTGTTTTAGGGTTGCTTTTTCTCTTCACAGCAAGGGAGATATGGAGCTTTGTGTTTAGCAGGCTGTGGGCCCTTCTTGAGAATGAAAAAAATGTAATATACAAACCATAGTGTTTCACTGCCTTCATGACTGCGGTACAGTCAGTGAGCGGAGTACACATAATGCTCCTGCTACTGCTCCATAAAGCACTGGTTATTCTAGAGCACAGTATGAAACACCACCAACATGGCTACATGTGTGCCCATGCTGAGGCGCTGAGGAGATTTGGGATGTCATATATGTTGATATTGAAAACTCTGCCCCTTAGGAAAGCAAAATTATTCCAGGAAAAAACCCTTGAATTGCAGCATAGCATGCTAGAATACAATGCTATCATTCCCTGTCAAAGCTGGCAGGATCACAGGGTCCAGCTTGCCTGATCTTGCATTTTTCCATGTATCTTCTTGTATAGGCTTTGAGTTTTTCACTCATTCTCTTTCTAAAACAGGGAGGGAGAAGTATTTCTGCACTTAAATAAACAAAACAGTGTTTGTGAGAAGCCCAACACTCTTAAAATCCACAAAACTAAAATGAGTATCTTAGTAACAAGGGAAGGATAATTTTGCAGCAATAATAAGCACAAAACTTGGCTTTGCTACGGCTTTATCCACATGAAAAGGGGAAGTATTTCAAGTCACCGCTGTGATACAGTGTGGAATTAGGAAGAATTATTATTAGTTCTGATAAAAATGCCCTGGAAATGTCTTTTAGAGTTTGGAAATAAGTCTCCATGATCACGTTTCACAGCCTGTTACCAGAACATATTCAACTTCAGATGTTGCAATGATCTACCATTTCACAAGGTTACCAGAAAGTCTCACACTCGTTTGCATCGCAGTGAAAATAAGCTTTTCAGATTGAACAAATGTCTTTACACACAACCTCTCTTCAGCTGAAGCTGTGTTCAACAGGACAGCACGGGGGTGTCAGACCTGAGTTATTTGCAAGTCAGTTCTTAATTGCGGACTAAGAGACGGGTAAGAAGATCACAGATTTGAAGGTTTGTATTGTGGAATACAGACTCTTTTTTACACCACAAAATGGAAGATTTTGGAGCTCAGAGCTCTCTGGAACCTATACTGCCATCCATTGACATTTTGCCTTTTGGAGCACATGGCGCTGTCTTGTGAAGCAATCTTTTAGCGTGGCAATCCTGGGACTGCAGAACCTGTTTCTCTTTGGTTTGGCAGGCTAGAGCACAAGCAGTAAGAGCACGTCTGCACTGCGAACCAGACGCAGAGCTGGAGCCCAGGCTCTGTCAAGTGCATCACTGGGACTGAACCCCAGGGTGACTTCCACAGGATTTCTGTCTGCTGAATCCCCGGCTGAATCAGTGAAATAGTTCAGAACCCATAGTACCGCTGCTGCTTTTCTACATAGTCTTATCAAAAGGAACCATAAACTGGATTATTTAGTATTTACAGCCTTTGAGACATATTCGTGATTAATACAGAAGTCAGTCCACTGTTTTCTTTCTATTTGTTACCTGAACTTAAGTACAGAACTCTATACAGAAACTGTTTCCTCATATCACCTCCAAATATTTCCTCAAAAATATTTTAGCAACCTGATTCACCAGGAAAGCCCTAGTGAATGTTTCATTTGGAAAGCTCTCCAGTCCTTTGACCATTACAAAATTTCCCGTTGATACCAGTGCGGTTCATGGTCTACTCCCAGTTAAGGATGTCTGTGACTGATGGCACTCTTAAAACAAAGAGCATGTCTTCACTTATTTTTGATTTGTTTGCAAAATTCACTTCTCAGTAGTCCCATGCACAGAACTGTCCTGTCCAGTTCCACAGAACTGGTCGTGTGCAATCTGGGAGAGGAGTTCATGGACTGAGCAAACTGACTATTCAGTAAACTGAGACGAATATAGACATGTAATACAGATTGTCTTGGGTGCCTTTCAAGGCAGCTGTGCAGTCACCCACGTCCCTGGATGGCACGTAAGCTTCAGCACGTCTTCACCGATATCCCTTCTCAACACATTTGGCTTTAAAGACAGACTTATGAATAATGTGTGGCCCTGTTTCATGCCCTGGTGAGGTAAAGCTTCTCAGAATGTCCAAGGAACAATAATGTGGTATTTCTTGACTACCTAAGCACATAAATGTGCAGACTAATGATTTTTTTTTTTTTTTTTTTAAAAAGCAGCCAGTGGTTTTCCCTTGTTTAAGGAATTTACATCATGAAGAAATACAACACAGCTTAGAAATTGCTGGCCACAGCCCTCGCACGTTACTAATTTTTTTTTTTTTTTTTTTTTAAAAAGCAGCCAGTGGTTTTCCCTTGTTTAAGGAATTTACATCATGAAGAAATACAACACAGCTTAGAAATTGCTGGCCACAGCCCTCGCACGTTGTGTCAGCTGGGGCGACTGGGCTGGAGCCCACTGGAAGCCGCAGCACCCAGTGCCGTCGGGTCAGCAAAACACAGCCTTCCCCCCCGCCCCGAGTTTCAAAGGGTCATCGCTTGTTCAGAGCAAAAGCAATTGTCACCCCTCAAGGTGGCAGCTGTTCCCACTTGGGTAGCATGGCACATAGCATATAAGAGAATGTTTTCTGATAGTTGTAAGAATAGTAATAATAAAAAGTAGGATAACCACAAGACTGTCTCTTAGTGAGCACACCTGCCATTCCTTGTTGAAACTGGTCTCTCAAATTCATTTGCTTGACATTCCCCAGGGGAAAAGGAGGCTTAGTCATTCTGCTCTTACTGATCTGCCTGCAAAAGAAAAAAACTGCCATTTTATGAGACCCTGCTGAAAACACAACAAGACTGAAGCACCTCAGATGAAAGCGTGGAGAAGTTCTCAGTGACAGATGCTGTGGGATCAGAGGCCGGCCTAGCAAACGGTCACTATTCTCTGGAAATATTTTGCACTGTTGCACAGTCATCTATCTAGAATCTCAGAGTGTTTTATAAATATTAACGTAGAACAAGTTACGTTATGTTAACCTCTTTTACAGAGATGGGAAGTTTGTCATGGAGAATATCAGCAGCTCTTCTGAGTCATAGACAGCTCACGACACAACGAGGATTAGGAGCAAAATTTCTTAATGCCTGGCTCCATCTTTTAAGCCCAAAATTATTCTGTCCTATTCACTAGTTGCTTTTTGAAATGTCAGCTAGCAGTGAAAACAGCTAAATGGGTGTTTTATGAGCATTACAGTGAGGATCACAGGAAAATACAGGGTTCAAAGTTTGGGGTGATTGTCTCCTTCCTGTTCTTCATGCTGGTGCCTGCCACTTTATACCACTAAGATCTCACTACAACTTCTTCATGGTGATACTCAGCTTGCTCACTTTCCCAGGCTTTCATAATTAGAAATATGAATTCATTCCTGGTTCGCTGCTGGACAGAAAGGGAGAAGGGTAATGAGTGGAGGCTCAGATGCTCTTCAGCTGTGCCAGGGAACTTCTAAACCTCATTACAAACAGCTTAAACGTCAGAAAAGTTGGTCTTAAATGGATTTATCCCAACATTGTAACTGATTCCAATCAATATCTCCTCTGAGCTACCTGCCCCTTTAGAAAGACAGTAGAAAACCATTCAAACAAAGAATGAAGTATGAGTTCACAGATCCTTATGAATTTGGCTCCACCTTCTGTACACAGTGAAAATAAACATGAATTATATTGGATCTTGAATGTCAGTTAAGCTTTTTGTTTGTTTTATTTTCCATTTCACTTTCAAAAATACTGCACTGAGATGGTCTCATGGTATTTTGTGAGCTTTTATTTCTCTATATTGGTGGTGAGGATTTCCAGTCATTTGATTCCAAAGGATGGGAGCTTTTTAAAACAAATACGGCTATTTCAGGTTTTCAAACCATAGAGTCACAGAGTGTGAAAGTAAAGTAGTCTTTCACACTATGTGACAGTCTTTACATTTCTTCAGGGCATCTTGCAATGACTGAATACATTAGAAAAGAAATAAAACAAAGTTTCAGAATATGTATTGCCACCGTCTGCTGCTTCCTCTGATGGGTAATCTCACTGAATCCAATAAATCTGCACACAGCAAGTACTACCCAGCAATGTAAATAAAGGCTCTACAGCCAGACTCCAAAATAGAAACCTGCAGAAATAAAAGAAAACTAGACTACGTAACTCCCCCAAATTCCTATCCAGTTGGACACTTTTGCACCTTTATTGATGAAAACCATTTTCTTTATTACCAAACAGAAAATAAGCTATGCAATAATTGTTGTGCTTTGAATATTTAAAGTGAGTGGTTTTGACATAAATTCTAATACGTTTTATCCACATTCTACAAATAGTAACTGACTTACTGTGGTAGTCTTTGAAATCTTGTAGAGATAGATGAGTTTTCCACATGCGGCTGAACTGAGGGACAGAAAATTTGGCTACTCTGCCCATGTCAGAAGAGCAAAGGAGAAACGGGTGAGCTCCCTTACCCTCAAGAAATCTCGCCTTTTCCATCCTGTCCTCAGAATATCCTCAGGTTTTATTTCATTTTGAACTTTGATCTTCTCATTTAAATCATTCCGGAGTTTCATTTGGCATTTGAATGAGGCACTGTGTTTTAGTCACAGAGCAATATTTTTACGTTTCCTTAGGCAATATAATTGGTTATAGTAGATTAAATTGAGTTGCTTCAATACTTAAATAAGCATTGAAGTCTAAGCAAAAGTACTTTTTATCCAGAAGATCAAAATGAACATTTTATTTATATCGGTCTATGAATTGTTCAGTATTTGGAAATAAATCAATTTTTTTCTACAACTTTCTACATAGAAACAGAACTAGAATTAATTATTTATAGGCTCTCATTTATTAATGCATACATGGGAATACGATTTGTTAATCCCATTATTCAATTAATTTATTTTCTTTTTTCATCACAAGATTAGAGAATGCTTGTGGGCAGCCTTTTCCTGTAGCTACAATAATTTTTAGATTGACTATTTCATTCACATTTTGCTGAGTGACTGTGTTCACTCACCTGCAGACAGCCTATGCTGGTCATTGTAGTCTTGTCCCCACACGACTGTCACGGAAAGAAAGAGGATCAGCTGTATTCTCACATTATGTTTTTTTGGGCTGCGGAAAAGAGAAATTTAATGTCACCTAAAAGAATGGGCCTGAAATACACTATTTAAAAATATTTCTGAAATACAGATGCAAGGTGTGTGAGATGTTCCTGACTGAAAGGCAGCGGTGCGCTCATTGGATTTCTTGACAGCATCACAGGGGTGTTTGAGGACATGAACCTTTCAAGACTTCCCTTTCATTTTTCCTACACCACTCTGTTGCCATTTGCTGTACAGATGCATATATGTTGGCCAGAATAATTTGAGGAGCATAATTGCTCCTTTCTTTTAGTCTGCAGGATTAACTGTTGTAGACATGAAAGGGTCTACAAAGAACTGAACATCAAGAAATTTTACATAAAACCAAGTAAAAATTATTAATAGAGTTGACTGCCGGTAAAAGCACAAATTGATTAAAAATATACTGCTAATTAAGGGGTTCCCATAAGAACAGCTTTGGGAAAACAACTGGAAAATTAATCTACTGGAATTAGCTGTTTCTGTTATAAGTTTTTCCCAGAAAGGGATCTCCCAGTATAACCCATTAGTCCTTTTCCCAGGCAGTAAAGAACATCAACTCCAGTGGTCGGCTTTGAATTTAAATGTATTTACGTTCATTTATTTAATTTCTCAGAGATTTTAAAGTTAACTGAACTGAAAAGAAAAAAAGAAAAAAGTAGTTGAGTTACAAAGTGTATCAGTAATTTAATGACAAGTACAAACGAGGCACAAAGAACATAAAAATCCCTGACTCCACAATTCAGGCTGGGAAGTGCTCATTAGCTGTTGCTAACACTGTTCAGCAAACGTGAATGGTGCATAAGGGAAAACATCACATAAGAGATAACAATATCGTTCAGCTATGAAACTTTAATACAAATTACTTACAAATCAAAAGCATGCTAAAAGCATACAAAATAAAATCAGTTCAATAAAGTGAGAAAAAATAGTTGTAATATTTTGAGCGTTAAACTAAGGGTTAACTTTTACATGTCAGCTTTGAATAATAAAACACAGCAGCTTTACAATGTTCTGACACCGCATTCAAAAGAAACCGCTTTCAATTACCCGCCCTTTAAACTAACATTGGCATGTTATCCATAAGCATAGTTCTTGTGAACTTAGTATCATAGACTTATAGAATGATTTAGATTGGAAAAGACCTTTAAGATCATCGAGTCCAACCGTAAACCTAACACTGCCAAGTCCACCACCAAACCATGTCCCTAAGAACTATGTCTACACATCTTTTAAATACCTCCAGGGATGGTGACTCAATCACTTCCCTGATTACACTTTACTTGATTACAATAAAAACCAAAATGGTTATGAATAATCTCAGACTATTCCATATTTGCAGAATATTTTCAGCAGATAGGAATGTAAGAATCAATTCAATGTTCTCACAGTCAATCAAGGTTATATCTTGCAAATTATTCTGTCTAAAATCTAAGTAAAAATTTGTAGGCAAAGCCAGTCAGATGTTCTCTCCTGTGAAAAAAGGAGATATATGTCCTTATATGAGTAAGTGCTTTTCAAGGGTGATTTATTGTAAGCATCGAGAAGGAGAATGAATACAGAATTTCGGTCCTACTGCAGATGCGTGGAACTGAGGCACACAAGTCCTGATTTCTGTCCCAGCAGCCTTCCCAAGTGATTACCAACCTCCGGAAAAGTGTGAACTTCTGCAAAGCTCAGTCACCACCCACTGTGCTCGGCATGCCCAGAACCACCCCACGCTGGGCTGCCCACCTCCCACCTCCCATCCTTCCTCTGGCCAGAAATCCCGAGAAACCAGAGGGACCCCCACCTCCCTCCCTACAAAGGCCCCGTTTTGCCGTGTATTTTCCGGAGCAGCCCCGGACAGGCTGCCATGTGGGGCTTCCCACGCCACGCACTTCTTCCCAGCTGAGGCCACTTGTGATTCTGCTCCTGCCGCTGCTAAGGTTTTTGCTAATTATTTAGTGATCAGAACACTTGCCCCCAAAGCTGTAAACTTCCTTGCAAGCCCTGCTGAGACTGTAAGCTTCAAAACGGTATCTTTAGCTTTCCAAGCCACTGCTTTAATTAGCAGGACAGAGGATAACTGAAGGAAAATGGATGCATCTTCTATTCCTGTAGAGAAAGCTGCGTTATTTTGCAAAAAGAATTGAAAAATTCATTAATCTGAGAAACAAGTCAATAAAAAATTAAGTGTGAGAATATTTACAGAATACTAACAGACTTCTGTTTGAACCAGAGCTTGAGCTCTATACTGTGTAGTTAAACCTCCCAATTTTATTCTGGTTTTCTTTGAGCGTGCCCAGAAATTCCAGGAGCGGAATGACATCTCCCCGGGGGGAACCTGAGCTCCCTCCTTCATGCAGAGAATGACAAGCCAAAGAAACTGTGTCTAATGACTGAGAGATGGTATTCTATTACTGCTACTAGAAGTTTAATTCCACACAGAGAAACAATTCCCTGGGAAGAAACAAGATTCTGACTTCTCTTCACCCCGCCAAGCGCTTCAACCACTAAGGCAGAAAGTGAAGTTTTCACCATGGAAGTGTCCTTTTTTCCATTAAGTCTCAATTTCAGTGGAGAAGCTCAAACTTTCAGGAAGCAAAGATGAGATACATATCTAAAATCTTTGATACATATTTATATATATTTGAGAGATGTATATATACACATGTTGACACTCTATGTCAGGAATTAATTGTATCATCAATACAATACTCGCATCCCAACAATTTGCTGATGTAGTTTTATGATCCTGTGAAAATATTGATCTTTTTCAATTTTGTGGGTTTGGAACATATTAAGAAAAAAAAAAAAAAAGAAGTGTGAAACACTAAGTTTGGAAGAGAAAAGTTGACTGCCAATCCCTGTGTTCATACAGAAGAACATTCACATTTTTCAAGCAGTAAGCGAAAATTTGTAAGCAAGAACTGTCTTTCTTCATGTACTGAATTATCAGAAGTTCATTATCTCCACTCAATGAAAAATAAAAATGTTAAATTAATAATACTTCAAAAATGAAATTTGAGGAAATTTGAATCATCAGTGTAGTATATTTTCTTTTTTTTTTTAAAAAAAACCTTGCTAGCTGCAAGATACATGGTAGAAATCCAAAGACTTTCACAACACACTATGTGCAAAAGCTGCTTTTACATTTTTGCAAACTTAAAATCCAGAACACTGATAACTTGCTTTTCTTAACATCTTTTCCAAAAACACTCTTAAAGACAGCGTAAGTACTCATAACATGGTGTTGTAGAAAGTATATTTGTTTCTGACAATTTCAGATGGGCACAGCACAAGCTGATACTATCTACGTGAGCCTGAGAACTCCTTTTGCCACCCATTGCACATTAGTTTATGGCAATTGTGAGCTCTTACTACATTTCAGATGAACTTCTTTAGTCCCTGTTTATACTTCTCTGGGTAAATTCCTTTTCTGAAACCTGAAAGCAGTCATAGGTACGAAGCCAGTTAAGCCGATAGGTGTAGAAGAAACTGCCAAAAATGTTTACTGATAAAGGAGAATCATGCTGATTAGCCAAACAAGCCAGAAAATGAGGGCTAATCTTAGGTACAGAAAAGGGAAACACACACTAGAAACTGCAAGTAAAATGCTAAAACCAAAGTAAAATCTCTTTGGGTTACTTTATGAAACCTCTACATAAAGCACAGATCATTTTATGAATTCATGTAGAGTCAAGTCATACCAACGCACCTGCACAGTTTTTTCTTTTTCCATGGCGCATAAATAGAACTTTGTAACTTATTCAACTTTTGTTCCCTGCCCTCAATAACATTTGATTTCAAGTAGGAATTCTACGTCAAGAACAAATAGGGTCTCTACCAGCCTTTGAAATGGAAATGTAGAAGTCTCAGTGTGAAATTGTAAAAGTCCTTGATATGCAGTCTGCTTGACCTGCAGACTACGTCTGAAGAGTGCTGGCCTATGTGTTGGCAGCCCTGGTGTTATATACCATCACAAAACAGCTCACTTCTACCACTGGTCTCTGCTGTAACAACTCACCATGAGTTTTTAAAAAGGTGTTTTGCTCTGATGGTGGCTACATGTAGATTTAAAGTTGGACAGGCAACTGGGAATTGAGCATATATTGCATATATGTATTCTGAATTCATGAAATCTGGGGAAACATATTTAAGGCAATACTATACACTTAAAAATGTGTGAAAGTTCTTTGGGCTCCCTTGCAAACTCCCCAGCGCAGGACTGGTAGGCAAAAGCATATTGCTTCTTTCATTCTATAAATTGCCCCGAGGAAGGTTTATTCTCATACACCTACAATTGACTGCCAGTGTTTTCAACTTAGCGGTGAAAACGAAAGCCATGAAAGAACGAACAAAAAATATAGCATCATTGGCTGACTTATTTTTTGAAGATAGTAAAAAGTATTCAGCAAAGCAGGATAACAATGAGCTTTGTGGATCAAATACGTAAAAGGATCCCAACACTGCAGTGCTAATCAAATGTGGCCACACTGATGATCACCACAAAACCAACCTATTCAAATTCCTGGTTTAGCTTAGAAAGATGCTTTCCTTACACAGACTCTACAGACTGAGGCATCGAGCAGCTTCACGCTTTCGGGACCAGTATGATTCTACACAGTCACAGCAGGAAGCAATTAAGGGACTTCTTAGAAAATTAGGTGCCTCTAGACATGGCAATTGCTGACTTGGAGCTTCCAGGCTATTACAGCAGTACAGAAAGACCTAAAACATGATTCAGCACCAGAAACATTGTGTGTCTTTAAGCCAAAATCTTTATCTTAATTCTAAATGTTACGCTGAAATGTAATCTTTCTTTATGTCACTGTTAATTACCGGTTTTACTACGAGCTCACATTTCTATGCAGCTCTGCAAACTAAGGTTGCAGATAGATAGTAGACACAATTTTCAGATTGTGCCAAGAAGAATAACTGCTACTGGGCAAAATGCCCGATGGGTTGTCTAACATCCCAATCCGAACCAGGGTTTGAAGTTTTGGTGGCTAGGAAAAAGTGTCATCTGCAAACACAGCAAATTAACCTGGAAGACACTGAAGGAGAGCACATACGAATTTCCATATTGTCCTTATTCAGATTTGCACCACAGCTAAATATAGAAGCAGCTCTATATTCAGGGAAAAAAAAATAAAAATAAATTCTACACCAAAGCACAATAAAATGTTAAAAAAACGATCCTTTTCATTTAAAAAAAAATATTGATGGCTATATTATTACTCTAAATAATTTGAAGATTACCGAAAAGCAATTTTGCTTTTATTCGAGAGCGGGGTGTATGAAGCGAAGCTTGGACAGGAGGCACAGGTTTGGCAAGGCGAGGGGGGACCGGGGGCGGGCGGGATGTTCCACGCTTCAGCCGGGTCCCGCTAGGGGGGGGTGTGACATAAAGGAGACCCTCCGGCAGCGCCGTGCCGGTGCCTGCGCTGCTGCCAAGGGGGCGCTCGGCTCAGTCCTTGGGGGAAGGGGCTCAGATTTGGGGGGGACGAAGGACACCGAGGAGCGGAGGAAGGGTGCCGGCCGGTGGCAGCACCCTCTCTAAGGGAACCCGCTCCCTATGTGAAAGGCGCTCCACCGCCTCTTTCTTGCACTGGTTCCTCATACCTCCCTCATGCATACACGCACAAACACAGCTGAACACTTTTTATAATATCTACTAAAAATGATATGTATTTTTTGTGGTTCTACACCGCCCCCCTCCCTCCGGGGGAAAAAAAAAAAAAGAAAAAAGTAGTCATGGACGCAAGAATTAACTATAAATGGTAAAAAATGTCACTAGGACGTCAAGAGTTTTGGTTTGTCACAGCCATTCTTCTCTTATTTAAAGGTCATGAATGCAAGAATTAACTATAAATGTTAAAAAATGTCGCTTGGACACCAAGAGTTTTGGTTCGTCATGGCCATTCTTCTCTTATTTCAGGAATGAATGAGTGAGAATTTGAAACTAGTGAGTTTTGAAGGGCTTCCACCTGAAACAGTAATGATTCTTGAAATATATTTCAAGGTCTTTTATATCATGGTCTGTAATAAATACTTGCCATAACATTTTCAGACTTTGACAAACTGATCTATGATTTTGGTTTGGTTTTAGTTTTCTGGCGAAAGCCAAGATAAGTTGCAGGAAGGTTTGCTTCACTATCTGTCAGCAAATATCTATCTATCTTCACAGTTGCAAAATCAATCAGCTTTCACCAAAGGCAAGTACATCCCAGCAGATCAGTCCTTATTTCTCCTCTGGTACCAGGACTTCTGCATTACACATGAAATACAAAATGTACATAGTGTAGTGATTTGGCTAGTACCCCAGAGTTTTCAAGGTCTATTAGTATAACTAATTAATTGCCATTAATTGTCTTCCAGGTTCTTTACTATCATTCATATTAGGCTATTAAAATGTTCTGGTTCTTCTGGGAGCAATATGTTGTATCCTTTTGTCAATAAATCTACAACACAGGCATTTTTCATTAAAGGTGTCAGTCAGCTATATATGAAGTGAGCGATTACTTATAAGTGGTTTGATCAATTCCTTCTGGGCAATATGACAGAGCAATTGTTTTAACAACTATTTCAATTGCAGAGAATGTATGTCAAGCTTTAATGTTTTCATCTGGAGATTGTGTTCACCTGCAGTAAAACCGGGTACTTAGATCACTTGAGATCTAATTGTCTCTAGAAGCATTGAAATTACTTTGCAATAAGTTAATAGAAAAAGTATCAAGTAATAATGATACCTAAGGACATGCTGCTACTTGATGTCACTTCCAGAAAAGGCACTGTATGTGTTTGGGACATTAAAAAAAAAAATAAAATACTGTGTAAGGTAAATAACCACAGGGAACATGTGGAGTTGCTGGCAGGGGG
>NW_009646500.1:1497032-1521883 GCF_000708025.1 Charadrius vociferus
AATCAAATCACAGGCATCCCTCCACTTCTACTGTAGATACAAGTTAATGTTAAGGGAAACAAATTAGCAAAACGTCAAGAATATTACCGCTTCCGTCAGTCTTAAGTTGTTGTAGCAGTCATGCAAAGTTGCCTGCAATAGCCATAGTAAATAGTATATCTAATGAATTTAGACGTTTTCCATCTTTACATGATATGTCCAGGCACAGTTTGATAATTACAAATGTGCTCATTGTTCAAAAGTATACATTTAAATGTTTACGTTAATGTATTTCAGGAATGCTCCTGATACTCATAATTCCTACCCTTGTTTCCAACATGAGTTATTTGTAGGCTACAGTTCATGTTGCTATTTTTTCTACTGCCTGATTGATTTCATCTTAAACCTACAAGGGACCTTCCAGAAGATCATGTATACTCCTCCAGTTCACCCCTAATGAAATGATTTCTACAAACCCAATTCATTCGATTCTAGTATTTGATTTTCAGCAAAAGTCCCTGATAATAAGGTTTATTACGACTGTCCTTAAGAAAATGTAGAATACAGTGGGTGTGTTGCAGTAAAATCTTGAGTTATTTGGCTCAGTACAAAGCTATAAGGGTACAAAAGGTACCTATATATATATATAAGGGTACCTATTAATACAGTAGTTATGAAGTCAAAATAATCTAGTCTCCTCTCTTGGCCATAAGCTTTATGACTGCATTGATGATAATGATGCAGACATGAATTTTAATTAAAAAACACAGTTTCGCAGAATTTGTCCTGCAGAAGGTTTTTGCGTCCACGACAAATCTTCTGATGCTGACTGCATCTAAATTACATACAGACAAATCAAAACAGTATGCCAAACAGTATAATTTACACTCCAAGCCAGTAATACAATTTGAAATGAAGGATAATGGCAAAGTTTGGGGTTTTCCTGTTCTCCTGATTATTTGGATTTCTGCACAGAAGGTGAGAAAATATGAGAATTGAAAATAAAAGGCAGACTACTAAAGATGCTCTTCAACAAAGGAAATTTTTTTTCCAGCTATCTGGGAATTGAAACTAAAAATTCATTGCTTTTGTTCTCAGTCTTTGTATGGCCTGAGTTGTTTGTAACTAACTTGGACAAAAGCCCTTGAAAGACAGCAATTCTGAAACGGCAAAACCATAGATGAGAGGACCTAAAGAAAGATATTTCCAGCTCTAAATCTTCTGATTTTGTATTTCAACAATTGAGGTCTACTCCTTCCTTGTAGTGGGGAGAGGTGAAATATAGTCGTAGGAAAATCGGAGATGTCTACTTCTTACGTCCTCTTTGAAGGCTGTGGAGATTAATCTCCATGCAGTGAACAGTATAAAGAGATATTGCCAAAGTCATGGGTGATTTTTAAACATCAAATCAAAGAAGATGAAACAATCTGTAAAAGAAATGTACCATATGAAGATGAAAACCTCTTCTTGAAAGCCGTGTACTGCATGATGGATGTGCACAAAGTTATTCAAAGCACACTTTGCCATGGCAATTTCTAGTAAACTATTATCTCTTTAGAAAAGATGCTGTGATATTTTAGAATTTCCAGCAGCTGGGAAGACCTGTCAACACAGAATTGCACTTAAAAGTGGTGCATCCTACAGGAGTATGAGAGATTTTCATGGAAGAAAAATGCACGTAGGTCTCTATGAAATATTAATGATATAAAACAGACAGTGATACGATTAATGCTTCAATATGGATTATACTTCTGTAAATGCAATCTGATTTGTTCTTGAAACAACCAGATTGAGGTATTTGTTTCATTGTGATCATCACACTGACTTAGAATTTCCATTTGCCTTTTTGGTTTACCTTTTTTTGTTAGATTGTTTGTTTGTCTTTTTACTTTATTCTCTATTTGGTTTCATAATGAGCGGTGTTCCCTGCTCAGTATTAAGAACATTACTGTGTTAATGTAGTTCTCAAAATCAGATTGAGTACCCAAACAACTTGGACTTTGAGTCATTACTCAGAGGGGAGCAATTAATGGATAATGTAGGAAATGGGAATTATCTCAGCTGTAGAGTTTCAAAGATTTACTTTGAAAGATAATTCCTAAAAGTATCTCATTAATGTAAGATTTAGCGGTTGGGTATAATCAGTAAGAAGTGTAGCTCCATTATTAATTTTATGCAAAGTCATGGAGCGTGCATATGTGGTGCTGTGCCATTAATAGCATGGGTAGATATTACTCTAGCTTGTTTGGTTAGCTTTTCTCCTCAGCTTTTTGGAAACTATTCTCTTTTTGTCAGGCAGGGTTATATTCTACACATGCCACCACTGGCAACGTATGGAAAGAAGATATAGCTATGGAAGTGGTTGGATTAAATAACAGATTCAACTTTTTTCGGCATAAAATTTCTGTGGCATTGTATTTTGTTATATTTACTGTATCTGGGACAGATAGCCTGCCTTAAAAATCACAACTGGAAAAATCAGAATAATTAGTATCTGGTAGGCAGGTGCAAACTTTAATCTGGAGGTGAAAGGAGAACAAGAAAACTATTTGGTGATTGCGATAACTAAACAGGGAAGGATATTCAAGTCTGTAGAGACCCCATCAGTCTCAATGCCTTCTCCTAGAGCTGAAGGTCCACCAGTCTTTCAGCTATGCCCTGATCTAATTTCTCCAGTAGATTAGCCCTTCCCATGCTCCAGATTGTTACCCAATAATTGCTTCCAAGACTGTGTTTTTTCACAGGTGAATGCACTAATGTGATTTCCCAAATGATCAACAGGTTCATATCTTACTCCCATAATCTTAGTACCAATAGTTTAAAATGAAGCCTTTTTCACTTTTTAAGAGCAATTGTAAATAACACTCCATTTTCACAGAGACAGGGATTTTTCTAGCAGTGATTCTCTATGTGATTCTAGGAGCTGGTTGCCTTACTCCCAACTTTTCCTTCAGTTGTAAACACAAATAGAGGCATAAGAATTCCTCTCTGATGGTTTTCAAAATAACTTGGCTATTGAAGGATTAACCTTCAATTTCTGTTCCTTAGTGTTCTTCCCTCCAAAGCATAATTTACCAAAAGGTAAGACTGTTGAATTTTGTTTCTACCTTGAATTGGGGTATGAGAAAACAGCTGGTTTACATGTTCTTCATTTTGGAGTTTAATTACTAAAATTCTCAAGATTGCTGTATATCTGAATTTGCTGAATAATTAAGTAATGCTGCAGAGTAATGCAGTTGTTCATGGTCTGCCCATTTAAAAATGTGATGGCAATTTTATCAACATTTTTAATAGAAATTCATATCGAGACCCAAGTAGCCAGCTATTAATCTGAACAATTTCTGTCATACTGAGGCAAGAATATTGATGGCTGTGTATTTGTCAGCAGGCAGAACAAAATAATATGAAACCATTTTGATAAAAAGCAGTTTCCCCTTCAGCAGGATTTTAGTTGAAGTTTACTTCCATTATTTATAGGAATCATTTAATAATCTGTTCCAGTCCAGTTAAGAAGACAGATTGGATTGAACCCATATTTGGAAGAACAGGGCATAACACTCTCTCCTGCTGTCAAAATTCTGTTTAATTAGCACTGAAATTTGCAGCACCTACCTTTCCACCTAAATTACTTGTAGCCAGCTAAAATGCAATATGTTTCCATACCTGTGAAATGTTCAACACAATCAGGAATGATCAAGTTGTGCCTTAGCTCAGAGTTTTCAGATTCTCCTACACACCTAGCTGAATGCACTCACACATAAAATCTTTACCAGTATCAAAGAAGCAGATGACAGACCTGGCAATACATTCAGATTTGTTCCAAGGCAACGAAGCTATTCAATAATTAAGGCGAGTTGAATCCATTACTATCTTGTTCTGAAAGCAAGTCTGTTATTTTCATGTTCAGTGTGCTCAGTTGAGGCAGGCTGTGGGTTGTGTGTGTATACGTAAGAAAAAAGCAAGAGGAAGAATCGCTAACTACAGAAGCATTAAGGCCCATATGTTCCCAACAGCTGCACAAGCTGGAAAATTGTCAGAAGCTGGGCAATATCAGTCTAACAATGTCACCTGCCTGAGCGCGCAGGGTGCATGGTTTTAATGTCACAGTCAAATTGCTGCATATGCTGCTGTCTCAATGATAGCTGTGGAGACATAGCCTACTCCACGAGTACCCTTCATCTTCTAGGTGATTTCAGTGAAATGAATAGCATCTTTCTGCCCAGGAACTCCTATGGAGTTTCAGTGGAATGACTTCCAGGACAAAAGACTGCTCTGCTGACAACGGTTGGCAGACTTGGAGAATGAATCAGGAGCAAAAAGGTGAGAAACACTGAGGGATAAGATAATTTTTCTTTACAAATAATGGTTTCTTTGTCTTTTTGATAACTTGCCACCATCAGGAATTAGAATTTCTATCTGGGCACCAGGAATTTTAGTAAGGGGGAGCTGTATTGAAGCAGTTTGCCAGCCAAAGGCTATGATTTCACGTTGGAGACACCTGTCTCCTTTTCTGATCCATCTATCCACCACTAACTCTCCCTGTTGACCCTACTCACCCCCACTCTTCTGGGGTGGCAGTTGCAGGTCATGGGTTTATTCTTATGGAATACCTCTTGTGGACCACCCTTGACACAGCTCAGGGACCTCAGAGGAAGCAGTATGGCGCCCAATTTTCAAGCACTGGTACAACATGGAACAAAATTAGTTCCTAATTTTTGCTAGAATAATATAAAATTGTTTCCATTGATACATCCTAAAGCTCTTGCCCAGGTTTGTCCTTGAGAGGACTGAACTAAGTTCACTGTTTCCACTATGAAACTCCCACCATTTTGATGTGCATTGAACCGGAGATCTTCCTAGAGCTGGGTAAAGAGCTCTTCAAGGTGAGTTGAACTGTGTGGCTTTGAAATATGTTTTTGCATTAGGAACCTGACAAGTATCACATTTCTACCTTGTGCATTCATTCTTCGAAATATAACTACAGTCAGATTCTAATATGCCAAACACCTATGCCTCTTTTTCCTGTCATCTATGAAGGAGTATTTTCTTGATATAGAAAACTAGCTGTCTTTTTTTTTTTTTTTTTTGCTTCCCTGGAAAACAAAAACTATGGGTTCTAATTTGAGTGATAACATCGCTTCAGAATGATGAATTGTCACTTTACCTGGGAAAAAACAAAAGTACATTCAATAAGACACTGCTAAGGCTAAAGTGATCCTCCCATCAGAAATCATAAGCCCTTGTATTTTATTTAAAACATAAAGAAAAGGAGTGGATTGTCTTTAATTTTCATGTGTTTAACTTCTGTGTTCACAGTTCTGTTCCCACACTGTAATTCAGTTCCACATGAAGTGCCTCAAAGTCAAGGGGAATGAGTGTATTAGTGAAAAGCAAATAGACCGAACTTACATGATAGACTTAAATGACAGGTACTGCTTCGTACACAGGATGTAGGAGCCTAAACGGGAATTAAGTAGATGTTAAGGATGAACTCTAGTTGCATGAATTGCACGCAGTGAAACTGCTTATATTTACAGGTGGCTGGGGCCATCTGGTGCACTCTAGGATATCCATGGGACTGGGAGAAAATAATAGAAATATTGGAGATACTCAGCGCTCTGGCAAGACTTGCCTTTAAGTTCACCTTAAGTTAGTTCCTCTTAAACCCACCTTCAATTTAAGCTCATCTGAAAGAAACACAGAAGACTTGATTCAGTGGACTAACCCAGGCATCTAGTGCCATTTCAGATGCCCTAGGACATTTTAGACATGCACATGTGTCTGGCAGATGTGGCACAGGACAAACAGGATGCCTACACTGTTCTGGAGCAGCTGGATACCACACACTGTGCCCGAGGACATCTCAAATGACACTAAATGCCACTTTTAGACAAGTGAATTTGCTGCTTACTGCCCCCCAAAAACTTTCAAAACCATTAGCCACAATAATGTATTGCAATATAGCAAATGAAAGGCACACTTAACTAAGGAATTTTCATGTGAATTGCTCCAGAATAAAAACTGGATTTTGTTAACAGACGGATTATTTTCCTGTAGTTATCTTAACATTGTTCCAAAGCATGTTCAGTACATCTGCAGGGTACTTTACAGTCCTCATTGCCTATGACAACTCACAAATACCAAGCGAGATGGTTTTGCATTACCCCATTCTGCACAGCAGTGTGTTTCACATCGCCAACAGATTAACCCTTGCCCATACACCACCACTAAGAGCCCAGGTAGGGCTGGAAACAATTTTATGAGATTTCTGTGAGTTCACTAAACAGAATCTTTTTGTTAATTGTTATTGTACTTTCACTCTCAGCACTGATGACGTGGAAATTAATGACCCAGATGTAGACAGAGCTGAAGCAAAGGCTAGTGATTGCTGCAATAGCCTCTCAGCACTTGCATACTTGTTTCGCAGTCTGTCAGGGGAAAGGGCTAAGCAGTTACATACCAAAAGAGGTCTATCAGAAAAGCTATTTAACATGAAGGCTATGAATCCATGCCTTAACATGGACTACACCCTAGGTAATTCAGTTTGTGTTCTCTATTGGCTCCTGGTTATGTGATTCATACTTATGGAGATTTTGAAAGTTTATTTCAGCCAGATTCTCCCATCGGTTACAATATTATAAATGTAGGATGACTCCCAATGGACTAATTTACTAGTGTAAAATAAGCAAAACCAAGGAAAGAAAGTAAATAATTTTAGATTGCTTACATGCCTTTTACCCATTTACCAGTGTGCCACTAAAACCCTTCTGAATCTGTTTTGTTTATTCTTCTAGTTAGCAGCTTCTCAATTAAAGAATGTAATTTTACTTTGTTATTCTAAGACCCCTAGAATCATCTAAAATAACTGATTTTGGTATTTCGTAAACTAGCTGTTTTATACTCCACTTCCACCAAGCAGTTTTCATTAAGGTAAAGGCAGTGTGACACTTCTGAAGAGAGGTGCTAAGTGTATGTGCATTGGATTTGCATGGCAAGGTTTTGGTAGCACGGGGGTGGCTACAGGGGTGGCTTCTGTGACAAGCTGCTACAAGCTTCCCCCATGTCAGACAGGACCGAAGCCAGATGGCTCCAAGATGGACCTGCTGCTGGCCAGGGCCGAGCCCATCAGCAGTAGTGGTAGCACCTCTGGGATAATATAGTTGAGAAGGGGAAAAAAACTGTGCAACAGTGAGAATATATGAGAGAAACAACTCTGCAGCCACCAAGGGCAGTGAAGAAGGAGGGGGAGGAGGTGCTCCAGGCACCTGAGCAGAGTTTCCTCTGCAGCCCGTGGGGAAGACCATGGTGAGGCAGGCTGTCCCTCTGCAGCCCATGGATGTCCACGGTGGAGCAGATATCCACCTGCAGCCCAGGGAGGACATCACACTGGAGCAGGTAGATGCCTGAAGGAGGCAGTGACCCCATGGGAAACACAAACTGGAGCAGGCTCTTGGCAGGACCTGTGTTCCCATGGAGAGAGGAGCCCACACTGGAGCAGGTTTGCTGGCAGGACTTGTGACCCCATGGGGGACCCACGCTGGAGTAGCCTGTTCCTGAAGAACTGCACCCCATGGAAAGGACCCACGTTGGCACAGTTTGTGAAGAACTGCAGCCCATGGGAAGGACTCACGCTGGAGAAGTTCATGGAGGACTGTCTCCCATGGGCGGGACCCCAAGCTGGAGCAGGGGAAGAGTGTGAGGAGTCTTCCCCCTGAGGAGGACGGAGGCAGAGACAATGTGTGATGAACTGACCACAACCCCCATTCCTGTCCCCCTGTGCTGCTTGGGGGGAGGAGGTAGAGAATTCAGGAATGAAGTTGAGACTGGGAAGAAGGAAGGGATGGGGGGAAGGTGTTTCAAGATTTGGTTTTATTTCTTATTACCCTCCTCTGATTTTATTGGTAATAAATAAAACTAATTTCCCCAAGTCGAGTCTTTTTTGCCCATGATGGTAATTGCTGAGTGATCCCTCTGTCCTTATCTTGACCCGCGAGCCTTACGTTATATTTTGTCTCCCCTGTCCTGATGAGGAGGGGAGTGATAGAGCAGCTTTGGGGGGGCCCCTGGTGTCCAGTCAGGGTCAACCCACCACAGTATGCAAACATTTAAAGGGTAAAACATCTGCTATGGAGAAAGCTGTTTGATAGCAGTGCCAAGCTGAAAAGCACAGGACAAAGTCTGTGAGAGTACAGGGATAAAGCATTCCTAGCAGAACAGAGCCAGCTATGGTAAAAGAAAAAAAAAAAAAAATCAGAAGAGAGTATAATCTGTCTTTCTTTAGGAAAGACAGCTAAACCTTAAACGGAAGAGACTCTCTGCTCCATCTAAGAACTACACTGCTTTGTACTGAGAAACATTAATTCCGCCCCCCAACCTGAACTGCAGGAATCTGAAAAAAACCCCAAAAACCTAATCATCAGTAAACCAAATTATTAGAATCTCTAAAATTAAAAATCACACAGCCCAAACAAAGACCTACACTGAAAAAGAAAAATGCCAAAGAAAAGAAAATGCCAGGGACTCTGAATTCCTTCAGGAACTTCTTTGTTTTTACTGTTTAGCATGAAAGATGATCAGATACTATGATAATGAATTGCAGTATAAAACTATATTGGGAGTTGTTTTCAAGACAGGAGCAGTGAGACTGGCTAAACAAAATGTAAATCTGATTATCTGAACTCTCCCAAAGGTTGTTGTTTCTGCCACATCAATAAGAAAACAAAACAAGACAGGCATGCACTAGAAAAACCTCCTGGAATATCCTGTAGGGGAAAAATCCTTCACAGATACGAGGCCAGATGATATGACCTTAAGGGCCAACTTTCAAAGGGCTTTCAGCTTTGGCTGTAAATTGAGTATGCTGCCTGCAGGCACAAACAGGATCTATGCTTGCAGATAAGATTTTGCCATGTTCTCAGATCACTGCTGGGTCAGTCACTTGCATGCAGTAGATCTGCAAAAGGCCCTTAAGGGCTCTTGTAAAGTGGGTATGACAGGTCATTTCCTTCTCTAACTCAAGTGTTTCTGTGACAGCATACGGTAATCTATGAACACTTTATGACATTAACATATTCAGGAATGTTCCACGCTCTAAATCCAGCAAGACAGTTTCCATCAGTAAGTGCAGATGGCACTGAGTTTACTCATTGTTCACAGCAAGTTCACAGCTTTGCACTAGCAGGAAAATTATGCCATTATTTATTTATAATACTAACTTTAATTTCATTGTGGCCGCATCTTCAACTTACCTTTTTCTTTGTAGCTCCCCCAAAACTTTTCCTCTTTTTTTCCTAGTCTTTCATGCTGGTCTTTCTCTTTCTTTCTGCCTTCCTACTCCAGCCAGAAGCATCTGTTCTGAGTCTGCAAGAGGTTGCAGGTTTTACTGTGCTTTCTGGCATCCCTAAACTGTGGCTTTATTTTCAAAAATAGTTAAACTGGAAGAATGCAAACTCTTTACTCAGCTTCCTTAAATAGAAATTTCAACTTTCAATTTCCTGCTGTTACGGACAAGCACCACAGGATATACTGGCACACTCACGGAACAGAACAGATGCCATTGGAAAGGAAGGGCGTACAAACAGTAGTTGGAGTATTTTATTCACAAAGCATGTTTTTTCTTGTGATGCTGTAATGGACCTTTTAATTAGTTAGTTTTGGGAGGCTTCTGTCATCACCTAGAATTGATGCAAATAGGTAGCCTGAGATTTTCAGCAGTGGGTGGCAGCGATGTGTGGAGAGTAGATGTGCAGGGAGCTGCAGGGCATGAATACACAGCGCTTCCTAACAAGAAGGCCTCACCAAAGTTTCCTGAAAAATACTTAAGAACCCCAAAAATTAACTATCATTTTTGAAAACCCTGGTCTTCGCATTTTATTGTCCTCACACTGTGTCACTCTAAAGGAGCACTCGGAGGGAGCTCTGAAGGACCATCCCTTTTCTCCTGCTAGTGGAAACTTCTTCCATACACAGCCTCGCTGAAATTAGTCAAGTCACTTATAAGGTGATCAAAATGAACAGGAGAACCACAGTGTGGCTTGTTGCATTAAAGAAGCCACCACTATCAGTTTAAATAACCAATTTCAGGTGGTGTTTTATTTCAAGCCCCTGGTTTCCTCCAGCAACCACTGCAAATTCCACGTGGCAGAAATGACCTCGCCATTCAAGCACAAGCCCAGCCTCCCTGCCTTTCCTTTGTCCTTGATGCAACCAGCGCTGCCCTGTCACTCCTGCTTTCTTTTTAGATTCTGCTTTCTTTGTATGCAGTCTTGCCATTAAAACGTATTGAGCAATCACTGTGTAGCCATAATGCATTTTTTGTTCTCCTTGCCCTCCAAAGACATTTGGAGGTGCAGTGAGTAGGGCTGGATGTTCACTAAGGGTTACAGTTGCACTCAACAATGCCAAAACCGCAGAATTAAGAGGAAATCTTAGTTAGAAGCAACATGCAAAAATGAGGTAAGTGTAGAAAAGACCATCAAGAAGCTCTGCTGGAGAAGACCAACCCGTAACTACAATATCTGTATAGCTTTTTTTAATTAGCAAAGTATCTTCTCATGTTTCATTTTATTATACATATCTGTAATATGCTAGTAGTTTTTAAAGGTGAACAGACAGCCTCATCAATTTTTCACGCTTCCCATTTTTTTTGTATCGTTCCAATGGAAGGATGGGACAGAAAAGCAACCTTGGCAGACAGAGGTGAAGATGCTGTGACTTTCTGATAAATAGACTACACAGACACAGCACACATAGCAAGGTGTACAGCCTGTGTTTAACACACAGCAGTATGCAGCACCCATCGTCCTCCTTGGTGGGAAAAGGGGGAGCTTTATGGCCAGGTCTCATGCTTAGTCCCTCTGATCTGGCAGAGGTTCGGCAGAGGTTCGCAGAGCTCACTGCATGCTGTACAGCTGCCTGCTTGTTTTCTTCAATGGACCATGATTTTCTATTTTTCATGCCAGTCAGGTGCAACCCGAACGTTTCATGGCAGGGGAGGTTATACTAGCATACATTAATGGTGAAAGCATTATTTCTTATATACATAATGGAAAATTAAAAGGTTTGCAGTACACTTGCATAGTGTCTGATTAGGAGTATTGGGGCAGTGTGGTGCTGTGATAAAGGAAAAGCCTAAAGCAATGAAAACACCTATTTCTTCATAAGTACTGCTGCCACCATCACGTCATTACACCACTAGATAGAGCAGCTGCTGTTGCTCTCGCTGTTAATCTCCCACTCAGTACATGCATAGTCAGCGTGGGTCTAATGACTACTGTTTGCGCCCAGATCAGTGGCCACAGGCATTGGCATCGGTATGGATGACTGTTTGATGTTTGCTGCACTGTGTGCATCATTAGGCAAAGCTCATCACTACCAAGGGAGAAACCCTCCAGCCCTGCCAGGTGGGCAGGGATCCTGTCCCGGATTCCTGGGACCATCTTTCAATTGCAGGCACCTTGTGTCTAGAGAACACAGTCAGGATTTAGATAGTGAATGGCTTCATTGTGGTGAATAGCCTTCTTTATCCTGTGGGTAAATAATAAAGTTTAGCAGCTTAAGATAGACTTACATTGCTGACTCTTTAGGTTTTTCCCCACCAAAAAAAAAAAAAAAAAAAGCAAGGAAAGGAAGCTGCTGCGCTCAGAGCTGTCAACTGTACCGAAATGCAGCTCAGCTATCACTGCAGCACCATCTCCCCAGGCCCATTAGACTTGCTAACTGCTATCTGCAGGTCTGCTCAGGACCACTGAGAGTGGAAGCTTTTATTACTATCTGGTCCCACTGAAAATAACTGAAAAACATTTTGTAGCCCAGAAAAAATTGTAGGAATATGAATGAAATTAACTCCATCTTGTCTAGTAATTACTTAGTAACCTTTAAGAATAAGAATATTCAATATTCTCCTTCACTGTCCCCCCAAAACCTTAAGAAAATATTCATTAGCTAAATAACTGACTTCGATTTACTGCTTTGTCCTGAAGGTCTAGGCAAATTTAGGCTTTGCTGGTTTTTGGTGTCCCCCTCTCCCCTCACTTTGTACAGCCTGATTCAGTTCACACAGGGACAATAATACCACCAACCCTATCTTGAAAATATATTAAATAACTTAATTCACCACACAGTAAGTTATATTTTCATGTAAAACTAGTTTCATTTTCCTTACCGTTAATAAAGCCATTTAAAGCATCCTTCAGTAACATACTGAAAACAGGTCTTTTGAATGACTCTTCCTATAACACAAGTTATCTATTGTCATGCATGTGGAGAGGGAAAAACAATGCAGTGAAGCAAAATGCCTGTTCAGGAGTACACCTATGATTCAACAAGCAGGGTATCACTTTCACAAAGCACACCCGTCGATCATTCTTTAAATGACCGTAAAGAATTAATAAACCTGTTTTTTCAGTGCAGCTTCAGCTTTTTAAGAAGGAGTTACAGTCAGCGAGGCACCTTGCCACTGTGCTGCAACCGTCTTGCTGCTCGGTGCCTGCAGACACATCCGTCTGGCTGATTTCATGCTTCTCTCTTCTCTCTCACTTCAGCAGACCACCAGACCACAACCACAGGCACAGTGGGGAAATGTTCCTGTGATGTGGTTTCTGAAAGTTGGCTCAGTTTTTCTTTGCTTGGCAAAGGCTTATTCATTTCCACGCTCTGAGCCAATCCTGTTCCCAGTCAATGATAGCTGTGTGAATGCATTTGAGTGCTGAATTTGGCTTTTTGTGCTCAGCTGGTTTCACAATGACTTTTTCTGACTCAGCGCTCATTCTGGCAAATAAATTCAATTTTTAGTAAGTAGAGTTGCCACTTAGCAGGTTTTTTTATTAGTAAGTAAATCTATTCCTACTTCACTTTGACTTTGTTTTCTTTTTTCTTAAATTAAAAATCAAAACCCCATTTCCAAGAACTGTTTAGAGTCCACTCTAGATTAAATTTTCAGGTATAAGTAACATATTGTTCAGCCTTAAGAGATCTCAGTGATGCCTGATGCCTCCTGTAGGTAGTTTAAAAGTTACTTACACGATAAGAACAGGCTTTCAAAAGCAAAAACCAAACATCATTTCTAACCACATCCTTTCCAGAATGAAGACATTAACAGTTGTACAAAGGCTACACCACAAAAATGCTCGGGAGGTCCCTGGTTCAGCCCTACCGCAGCAGTCTCAGCTCTGAGGTCAGACCAGGCTGCTCCACTGATGTTAAACAGAATGGGTCCCAAGGCAGATCCCCGTGGTACTCCACCATCACCAGCCTCCAGGTAAACACGATCCATTAATCACCGTCCTTTAAGCCCAACCATCCAACCATTTTTTAACCAACTAGCTGTCCATCCATCCACACTGTAATGTCCCAACTTAGTTACAAGAACATTGCAGGAGACATTGTTGGAAGCCTTGCTAAAGTCAAGGTAAATGTCATCCACTGCCCTCCCTGGTCCTCAAAACTAGTTATTTTAATATAGATGTCAATCAGGTTGGTCAGGCATGATTATTCCCTGGAAAATCCATGCTGGCTCTTGCCAATCACTTCCTTCTCTTCCATGTGCCCAGAAATGTCTTTCAAGAGGACTTGCTCCAGGGATTTTTTTCCCAGGGATTGGAGAGTGCTGGAGACTACTCTGTTGGTAGAAATTGTTCTAACTTCCATGCAAAATAAATTGTATCACATTTCCTTCTATGCTACTAGAGAGATTTGAAATCTTCAGAGTGGATACAACATTTGGTTAGTCACTCAACTTCATTTCAAGTTGGTGTCCTCAGGAATCATTAAATTCCACTTCTTTCATGAGATCTTTTGTCCATGGCTTGACAGTGGAATTCAAGGTTTAGGCAATAAAATCCCACCAAAGCTGCTGAAGTCTGTGAATATAACTGAGGGAAGCTTTTTTTTTTTTTTTCCCTTCAGAAGACAAGTGGTGACTGTAATTTATTATCAAAACAATGCCTTTAGTTTCATTTATTAGAACTGTACATTTATCATATATACGAGAATTGTAAATTTATTTGCATATTTTTAGCTGTCTGTATTAAACAAACCTGAACTATCGTTTGGCCTGTTAAACATGAAAAATTTAGAAAATCCTACCTTTAACATTGCTTTGTGTGTTAAACTTGTGTTTGGGTTATATGCCCTATCCTAGTATACATGAGTGCCTACCAAGATGTTCGAAAGCTGGTTTTGCAGGAAAAGTTCACATAACATTTCCAAATTTCACCTCAGAAAATACTTTTTTTTTTTTTTTTTTTTTAAAGCGTATGGCTTATCACTTGCTCCTGTTATTTTTATGCTGTGATCGTAAACTCTGACAGGGACTGTCTTTCTGTTCTGTGTTTAGACAGCACCTGCTGCAATGCATCCCTGGTGAATGACTGAGGCTCCTGGCAATAGTGAAGGGGAAAGATATGTAACAGACAAACATAGCTGCTAAGTTTTGAGACACTTCTAGGTTATGTGTTACTGCCCAAACTGATTTTGCCGTAGCTTTCTTTTCTTTTTTCCCTTCACATTCATAAAACTTGCTATGATGAAACGGGGACTGTAATTACCTAGTCTGCCCATACTTGAGCCTGGGAGATAGTTAAGAAGAACTTGGATTTTATTCTCTCCTCCTCCCTCTGTATACCATACTGCAGGGAAATACATGGATTTTGGAGGGGTCCTGCAGCAGATTTGGAGATAGATCTCAATTCACTGTTTTAACAGTGTATGTTGGCATCACACATGGATTGCATCAGAAAGAAAAGTGCTTTCTACTTTGGCTTCTGAATCAGCCCAGACACAGTGCTTCATGGTTTGTGAATGTTTCAGCTTGCTGTCACAGTTTTTTCTCATGGTGCCTGGGTGAAAGAAGGGAAATGACAATATCAAGCATTGACATTTCAGCAGAAGTTCACCAGAATTTAACAGAACAAAGAAATATTACATTAACTATAAGTGTTCGTTCTTCTCCTCAAAATCATCCTGCAAATAACATGAGAAGAAAAATGTCTTATAGAAATAGCTGCAAGAATGTTAATAATGGAAAGTGTTAAAAAGCCAAGATATATCACCCCCACTTCCCTGGCTCTCCTTCTAGTGATAAAGGTAGGCAGCATCCAAATACTTTGTAATGAGGAAGATTTAGTTGAGTTTCAATATAATAAAAGGAGAGGAACTCTTAAATACATGTCTGAAGGCTATCTACAGCTGGGCCATTAGCCAACACAAATAAGAAAGTGCTTCAGCAATATTCAACATTGCATTAATTAAAGAAGAGACTTTATTTGGCTTAAATTACAACAGGAATTTGATAAAAGATAGTTTATGAGCCAACAGGTTAAATTCAATGCCTGGAATAATCTTATTGAATCAAATTCAATGTGCATTTGCTTAACAACTTTTGAAACAAAGTGGACAAAAGTGCAAAAGATGCTGTTTTATAGCATCTTATTTAAAATCAATACCTGACTTTTGTGAACACCAACAACCTCTGGATCACCAATTAAGAAGTACAATCAGCAAACATCTCTGCAGAAAATATTTTTTAACTCCAGACAATAACTTTTTATTTTCTATTCAGCTTACATGTCCATCCCTCCATTTTCTTTCCTGTGTAATCTGTTCATCATTTTTCTAGAAGATGGTTTTAAACAGGACACAGACAAAAAATCCTGCTTATCTTTTTACCTTCTGCCTATGGGTAAACCACCTGGTCTGATCATTCTAGTATGTTTAGCTTTTCCAATATCTCGTGGCTTTCATAGCCTTGAAACAATTTTTATCATCTCCCTTGCACATTTCAGTGGTGTCTCCTTTTCTCCCTTATATAAATTGCTGCAGGCCACTACACACATATTGTCAGACCATTTGGACTGCAAGGAAGATGATAATTTAGCTTCCTAGTTTGAAAGCCTTGTATTTAGTAGGGGCCTTTTCTCCAAATGTTGCTTCTCAGAGCCACATCCAAACCCAAAGCTACTACTGAAGAGATATCCAGCAGGGATCTTGATGAGCAGATTAAACAAACAAAAGAATAAAACTCCTCACTACATTAATGAGACTACTAAGTAGGCTTCTTACTCTCAAATGAATTTCATAAATGAAGTTTTCCTAAATTAAGGAAGGCAAATTGCTAATGACGAAAATAAAGAAGGAACCTTCCTCCACCTTCATAAGATGTGATCTAGCACTTCATGTTCTACCCACTGTTCTTATGAAGCTATCACAGAAAGCCTGGGGACATGGCAAAAAGATATATCAAAGAAAAAAACAGAGATGTCAATTGCTAAGAAGTTTTAAACCAGTAATAGGGTAGAGTGACAAAGAAAGATTTTAGGATCTCTTTTCTTAGCCTGATAATCTGGTGATCAAAGGTTTTTACTCAGGCTGGCAGACTGTTGCAAGTGTGGCCCTCCAGGGATCAATACTGCATCTGATGCTGTTCAACACCTTCATAAGTGGGATTGAAAACACCCTCACCAAGTTCGCTCATGACACTAAACTGGGCGGTGAGGTGGACGTGTCAGAAGGGTGAGCCATCTTACAGAAAGACCTCATCAGGCTGGAAGAGTGGACAAGCCAGAACTGCATGGAGTTTAACAAAGACAAGTGCCAGGCCCTGCAGCTGGGACAACATAACCAAAGAGTCCAGTACAGGCTAGGATCTGTGTGGCTGGGCAGCAGTCTTGCTGAAAGGGACCTGGGGATCCTGGCGTCCTACAAGCTGGACATGAGTCAGCAGTGCATTGCTGCAACAACAAAGGCTAATCAGATCCTGGGCTGCATCCACAAGGACATTATTAGCAGAGATAGGATGCAATCATCCCACTCTACTCAGCACTTGTGAGGCTGCACCTGGAGTACTGTGTCTACATGCACAGACTGGAGGGGGTCCAAAGGAGGGCAACAAAGATTACCCAACGGCTGGAGAACCTGCGCTATGAGGAAAGACTGAAGGAGTTGGGTCTTTCCTCCTTGGAGAAGGCTTAGGGGGGACCTGATCATGGTTTTCCCGTACTTAAAGGGTGGCTACAAAAAGGATGGAGGCTCTTTTTTCACAAGGAGAGAACAAGGGACAAGAGGTACAAGTTGTACCAGGAGAGGTTTCATCTTGGTATAAGAAAGAAATTTTTTTACAGTAAGAACAATCATTCACTGGAATAACCTCCCCAGGGAATTGGTGCAGTACCCACCACTGGAGGTTTTCAAGACGTTACTGGAGAGGGTGTAGATAAGCTCCCTTTTCCATGAAAGGCTGGACCAGATGATCTTTTGAGGTGTCTTCCAACTTAGGCTGTTCCATTATTCTGTGATCCAAACTACACTAAGGTTTTTGTCAACATTTGGAAATGCATTTTTGATTAAGACAATGCCCACACAATCTTGCTATTAACACACAGCATCCTCCAGAGAGCAACAGATTAGCAGTTTCTCCTCATGAGAATAAGAAAAGAGGCCAAATTCATCCCCAGACAAACCTAGCTGGAAACATTAGTCCAAGTGTTCTCCTGTCTGTGAGGCTCCATAGTGTTGCTTTCTCACCCAGTGTAAGGCAACAACGTCAGAGGTTGTTTGGTGTAATTTCTCAATTTCCAATGATACAGGTCTCAGCATGGCTTAAAGAAAGACAGGTGGATTGGTTGGGTTTTTTTGTTTGGTGGGGGTTTTTTGTCTGGGTTTTTTTTTGTTTTTTTCTTTTTTTTTTTTCTTTTATAAACATAAGACCTGCAGAAATCCCATCCAAGCCTGAAATTGAGAAGCAGATGGGACAGTTCACCATTTGCTTGCCTAAATGAGATAATCAAACATTTTGGAGAGATATCTGATGTTATCTCTTTTGTCTCATCCTCTTTAGAATTCTCTTGGAATTTAAATCAGATATGATAAATTATTTGAGGATTTGGTTTTGACATGAATGATTGTGTCTTCTGCCCTTGCTCCAGTTCACAGTCAACGCTGAACAAACAGCTTATCTGCTGTACATTACCATTCCTTAACTGTGTGACTTCTGGGTGTCTAAAATAGCAAAACTATCATTGTTGCAGCCACCCCTTTTCTCCTTGATAAAGGATCATACTGATATTTTTTTTTCTAAACTAAATTACTTTGAACATATAAGTTGGCAAAGATACAGAAGAAGAAAAATTCCACAGTTGAGAAATCATAATAAAATGAGAAGAAAGGATTATAAATATCAACCAACAAAACATAATTTGTGGGTCAACTTGCAAAGATTTTGTACTATCTTTACTAGACATAACTTTAAAGCACAGATGCAGCATATGACACACAAGTATTTAAAACCATACGAGATTCTAGTTAATAGGAAGAAATAAAAGATCCCAGAGGATATTCTGATTTAGTCTTAAAGGCTGGGAAAATGGCAAAATTGCATCTCAAGGTCAGAAGGAACTGGCAAAAAACATTTAGAGAGAAAAGATCTTCTTGTGAAAGTTAAGCCAAGAAGTCATGAATACCCAGGTGTGCATAGTTAGGAGATATATGTCAAGAAGAAAATTAGGAGCTTCAAGCTTTGCAAAGTAATTTCTTTAATAGTTCATTAAAAACATTAATGTAAGATGCTCACCTTCTTGCACCAATTTACGAGTCAAATGTTGAAATTTGACTGGGACAACTTGACTAATAGGTTTAGAGTTTCAAAAGTAATTTCAATAAGCAGAAAAACATTGCTAAATGAAGAAGAGGTTCAGTGAAGAATAACATAAATGGTCAGAAGGCTGGGACTAATTACAAGCTACAATTAAAAGTGCTAAATACATCAAACTTAGAAAAGGGTTAACTAAAGGGTAATGTAACCATAGTCACAGATATTTTTTTAAAAATGTTAATCTTGACACGATAGGATCAAGTAATGCTGGAAAAATTTGGCCAAATACCAATAAAAAGTGAGTATGAGTGTTTTCTGGTTTTCTTGATGAAAAAAAAAAAAAAAAAAAGGAAGTTGCATAGCCTGGGAATATTTGGTACATGAGGTATCATTGTAAAAGTGCAGATGGATTGTACGAATCAGTTGGCCACTGCCCTTATAGAGGAAGAAAAAAAAAAAAAAAAGTTTTTTTTGTGAAAATTCTTAATATTACCAGGACTGAAAAGCTAATTACATTTCAAATAGCTCAAGACATGAGTCAAGAAAGAGCTCCGAATTGTTGCTGTAGTTACCACTGACTATAACGGCAAGCAAGCATTCTAGGGAATTGCAGTGAGCCATGGTGTTCCTCTGGCTTGCTGGATAGGGTTGCTACAGAAAGAAATTCTGACCAACACAACTCATCCTGTGGTCTCATGGCCTTTATCCAAACCTCTCCGAAGTCATCGGGAGTCTTTCCACTGACTTAAATAGACTCTGACGTTCTCTCATAATTAAATGAACTTATGGCTCACACCCAAAGTTCAGGAAAGCTCAGAGGACAAGGTCCTGACATTTCTATGCTTAACAAGGGGGGGGAAAGAAAACATATAGTAGTAAGGGAGGAGGACAAGCAGGCCTTGTAAAGAAGAATAGCAACTTTAGGGCTCTCTCTCCCCTGAGGCACGTCTAAGGGACATGCTGGAGCTCCGCTCCAAACTGATAGGGAAGAGGGATCGTAGAAAGCTGGGTCAAGGAGAAGGGAGGAAGAAAAGCCTGGCACAGCAGAAGGTAATGCAGAACGCAGTTGGCAGCCCTTCCACAGAGCTCTGATAAGAGCTGCAGGGATTTAAGATCCTCCAAGTATCTTATGAATCAATTCCACTTTCCTATTCCATTACAAATTCAAGCAAAACTGAAAGCAAAAAAAGCAGAAGAGACAAAGAGGAAAGGCTTTGCTTTGGTGGCAAGAGGAAGGAAGTAGGCTAATTATGAGGGGAAAAAAACTAACACAAATCACAGTCATATAAAATGCAGTCTTGTATTCTGCTACTGGAGTAGCATATGCTGTGAAGTACAAGGCTCTTAGGAATCCAAAGCTTCTCTGAAGCACATAAAGACTGGAAAAACTGGGAAATGTATATGACAATAAATGAGGGGGAAGAAAAATACATTCTCATGTTTGATCTTTTTCAGTAGATAGTGACATTTGGTTCTTTTTCCATTGCAAGCATTGAAAGCAGTAACCACTCGGTGTCAGAGAGAGATGCATTCCTGAATCTGTTTTAATCAGATGTAATACTGAATCAGAACATAGAGAATGAGAAACAGTATGGTGGCAAGTGGTGTGCACCCAGTGGGCAGTCAAAAGGAGGACAGTCCCCTCCCGTTGTTGCTATCTTGGGTGACACACACTCAGCGATTCACAACCAACCACCCAGGAGAGTCCCACCTCAGACCGTCCACTTTGTTTGCCCCCAACATGCACCACTGACTTCATGTGGCGGAAATGAAAATCTAGAGCATGTCACACATTCTGTCCTATTCAATTTTAGGGATTTTAATGCCATTCTCTGTCACGGGGCTTGTGCCTCACAGAGGTGGAGATACGAGCCTGCAACTGATTCTGCCACTGAAAAATCACATATAACATGCCACAGGCCCTCAAACGTATTGTACTACTGAAGGGACAGACTCCAAGCACTTTCAGTTAGCCTAGGAATATTTATCCCACTGAAGAGGAAGAATACAGAGGTTTAACTTAAATTTCCTTTTTCCCCAAATTTATCTACCTACCTATTATATTAGATGGGAGACAAACCGAAACAGAGGGACGGTTTCCATTCCTAAACCAAGCAAATCAATCAAACAGAAAGTGAAAAGCAAAAAGCAACCCGAGTTATTAATGAAGGCCAATTTTGTTAATTTGATGAAATCAGGAAATACTGCTATAATTATGAATAACTATTGTACATAGCCATAGGTATACGTGTACCTATTGATAAGTTAACATTGAAGAGAAGGTTTTTGCTCAAAGATAATTAAATATGGGCATGGAATAAATGTTCCTATTTTACGCAGGAGATTCCACCTGCATGGATGAAGCAGAATGGTTGACCTGAGAAAGGGATTATGAGAAGAGATGGGAAGAAACAGAACATCCACATCAGAAAACTGGTGACATCCATTCGAATAAGCTTGCATTAACAACGTTTTAAACTAAGAGTGCATAGAGAGCCTTAAAATTTGTCTTCCTGGGAGGTGGCAAGCCTCAGCAGTCACAGACCAACTCTGTAACTACTGCTGAAGGGACAGTCCCTCATCCAGGCACGTGCCATGTTCCACATGGCAGGTGCTGCTCAGGGCTTTCACCAGCAGTGAGTACAGTGGAAGGGTTCTGCCTCTCTCCCCTACCAGCCAGTCCAAGCACAAATATTTATTCAGATGGGATAAACAGCAGAAACAATTTTTGGAAGAAATAGAAATTCAGTTTATTAGGACTGTGGAAACACAGTGCCAGACATTTAAAAGTATAATCAAGCCACTTAAGTCCAGCCATAACATTTAGATTCTATTTAATCCTAATGTATTTTTGTAACTGATTTTTGATGTATCAGCCTTTTAAAAATCTTTACGTAAACTGTTCTTTGGATTTATATGCAAATACTGCCCTTTGTAAACCTAAATGTTGGCATATATTCCTACTACAGTTTACAAGTAGCCTAACTATTTACCTTTCAGATTATTGCTAGATCTTTTGATGGTAAATAGCATCCAAAGAGAGGAAAGTGCTACCTTTTGGTACATCACTAAAATAAACAGGCTTGGGGACCACAAGAGTCCCTCTGCTCACATGCTGACAACAAGGCTAATATGAACAAGATGGGTTAGCTTGATTTTGTTCAGATTATTTGCTTAGCATATGCAATAAGAACACTTTGGGAAATTATCTGCATTATAAATGAGCTACTTCAAAGACTGCTAGAGCGTGTAGGAAGTCATTTCACCTTTTGATGTTCCTAGTTGTTGGCCAAAATGGTCCTCGTGACTGGAACTGAAGTAATATACTTCAATAGCACCAAATTCAAAACAAGCGACAAAGCAATTTTGTAAAGACCAGCTAAGCTTCCCTACCAGGTCAAGTACCTGCAGGAAGAAGTACTTCTGGGAAGTACTGGGAAGTACTGGAAGACTGGGAAGGGGACTGTGGACATCTTTCTGCTAATGAAAGAAGGAATTCCTATTCCCTTCTGTTCTATAAAAAGGGAAAGAACCCTTCATCTTCTTATGTGCCATGTGTTGCTCCTACAGTAATGGATGCTTCTTAAACTCTGGTCATATTAGAGACTTGCTTTTACTTACTCCCATGGAAGTTTCCACAGTTACATAATTTCCCTTGCACTACAGATATCTTCATCCCTGTCTAGTAGCCTGGAGTGATGAAAAAAAGTCAGTAAGACTATAGAAAACAAAAGTCACGGTCTAAGTCAACAGTGAGCAGTTTGGGCATATCTATAGTCTTACACATAGAAAAAGGGCCCAGAGATGGCCAGTTAGAGCAAAATGTCCCTGACCTCACCTTTTAAGAGGAAGAGAGATTCAAATTTCGGTTTGTGTCACCTCAGATTTTCAAGAGATCTTCCCACACCCTATATTGCAGGTGACAACCCAAGCTGTCATTTCACTGAAATGTCTGTAATATTCATGCTGTATTTTGGTGCAGTCTATAATTAAGTGCTCATACGGAGACCATCAGAGCCACTCAGCTTCATTCATGTATTTATCTTTGTAAAGATTCACAAAACACTCCCACTGAGTAAAACCCTCTGCTTAACATACAGAAACATATAAAATCCCTCCAACAACACATTGCTATATTATACACAATACTCCAACTCTAACATCAACTCACACCATTTTTATTTAGTACATCCTATATAAACACCCTCAAACAATGCACTTGGAATGCAAACATACAGAAGATGACTTAATGAAATAATATGCTATATATCTGTATACTATAACATAACATAAAGACAAAGCACTATTTTCTCTTTCTCATCAGCAAATTAAGTCTTGTTTAAACAGGCACTAAAAATATTTAGGATTTAAGGAGTCAGATATTTTACAGAGTTAAGATAAAGCTCTACACAGTAATAAAAAAGCTAGCAAATGTAACAAGGTTTACCTGGGGAGACTTTTAGCTCATTCCCACATATGTTGTTTAAATCTACTTTGTCCCTTGGTGGTGCAGAAGCAAATTAGCAACATGGGAAAAGTACTAGGGAAAACAGAAGGTGTACATTAATTTCACACCTAATTATTAATTAATTTGCTCAGGCTCTGCTGGAATAATCAGCACTTGAACAGCTTCACTTGTTCCCAATGAGCCGGTGCAGTGTCTCTGTTTAAAATTCCAGGGGAGGTCACAGTTGCAGCATGCTGAATAGTAATGATTGCAGGGAGTGTGAGTCTGGAACTCCTTCTGTGGGACCTGCACCACATGCCTTTACAGTACGAAGCATGACTAGCACCAGGGTAAATAATGTGATTTCTTTCTGACAATAGCATAAAAGCAAAGAGAAGGAGGATTCAGGTGAAGTGGCTCCATTGGTCTTGTGTTGCTGTTAAATAGCTAAGGGTGTTAAGACAAAGCCAGTATTATTGACATTGGAAAAATCATCCAGGACAAATTTATCTGCATAATGTATTATGAACCAAGGCTTTGGTGCTCTGATACAAGCAATATGTAGTGTTGGGGGATGATAGGTTCTTTTAACTTATTTAATAATACACAAAAAATCTTTGACAGACAGATGATGTGAAAGGCTGGTGGAAGTTTTCCTACAGGCTTCTATTTCAGATAAAACTTCTAAAATGCAGCACACATAAGCAGTTCTTTCTACATTTGATCCAGATTGCCTTCCACTCCCTTCTGCACCCCATGTAGGTTGTAATTTGCTACAACATCTGTCTGATAAAAACTCTTCAATTTATAGAAAATAAGTGACAGCTTGAAAAAAAGCATTATGCTTATATAAAGATACAACACATCTTCTACATCCTGTCTTTATTATGTTATATATAACATAAATGTAAGGTACCAGAAATTGGTACAAGAACTGTCATGGACCTCTAGAGAATTGAGTAGAGAAAGAGGTCCACGTGACAAAAGGAAAACATTTAGGACCAGACTCAGAAGGAACTCTGGTATAGAATTATAGAATCGCTAAGGTTGGAAGGCACCTTTAAGATCATCGAGTCCAACTATTAACCTACCCTGACAAAACCACCTCTAAACCATGTCCCTAAGTTCCCTTTTTTTAAACTCCTCCAGGAATGGCGAATCCACCACCTCCCTGGGCAGCCTATTCCAATGTCTAATAACCATTTAAGTGAGAAAATGTTTCCTAATATCCAATCTAAACCTCCCCTGACATAACTTGAATCCATTTCCTCTTGTCCTATCACTTTTCACCAGGGAGAAGGGGTCAGCCCCCACCTCTCTACAACCTCCTTTCAGGTAGTTGTAGAGGGTCAGAAGGTCTCCCCTCAGCCGCCTCTTCTCCAGGCTAAACAACCCCAGTTCCCTCAGTCGTTCCTCATAAGACTTGTCCTCCAGACCCCTCACCAGCTTTGTAGCCCTTCTCTGGACACGCTCCAACACCTCAATGTCCTTTTTGTACTGAGGGGCCCAAAACTGAACACAGTACTCGAGGTGGGGCCTCACCAGTGCCAAGTATAGGGGGATGATCACTTCCCTAAAAGTGTAAAAAAGTGTGGAAGTGTATAAACAGCACTTGGTAAACTTTATAGTCCAAAATGAAAATTAGGATGCAGCCTCCTGTTTGGCTCTGAAGATCCTCAAATGCCTGCACACCTTCTTCTGCCTCAGCCTCACAGGGCTTACTGATGCTGTCTACCTCAGCTCTAGAAACTGGGAACTCAACACAAACCCGCTCCTAGGAGAGTTTTATAGTTGGTGAGGAGTACACTAGGCTGAGCAGGACTTTCCTCTTTTCCTGCT
>NW_009646500.1:1521924-1533009 GCF_000708025.1 Charadrius vociferus
GAAAGCCAAAAAGGGGGAGCTTGGCTCTGCAGAGCCACTAGGGCATTTGGGTAGGAGTGAGATCATAGAATCATAGAATGGTTTAGGTTGGAAGGGACCTTGAAGATCATCGAGTCCCACCCCCCCTGCCATGGGCAGGGACATTTCCCACTAGATCAGGTTGCCCAAGGCCACATCCAGCCTGACCTTGAACGCCTCCAGGGATGGGGCCTCAACAACCTCTCTGGGCAACATGTTCCAGTGCCTCACCACCCTCCAAGTGAAAAACTTCTTCCTAATGTTTAATCTAAACCTGCCCTCTTCCAGTTTGTAGCCATTCCCCCTCGTCCTCTCACTACATGCCCTAGTAAAAAGTCCTTCCCCAGCTCTCCTGTAGGTCCCCTTTAGGTACTGGAAGGCCGCAATAAGATCTCCCCGGAGCCTTCTTTTCTCCAGGCTGAACAGCCCCAACTCTCTCAGCCTCTCCTCATAGGAGAGGTGCTCCAGCCCTCGGATCATCCTTGTGGCCCTCCTCTGGACACGCTCCAGCAGGTCTATGTCCTTCTTACATTGGGGACTCCAGAGCTGGATGCAGTACTCCAGGTGGGGTCTCACGAGAGTGGAGTAGAGGGGCAGAATCACCTCCCTTGACCTGCTGGCCACAAATGGGACTGTCTCTACTTGTCAGAAATGGGCATGCACTTTATATCAGTCACTGGACTAAAGAGTAATGGAAGGAAAAGTACTGACACTCCCACATCAGTACATAACCACAATGCTACAGTCAAGCTCCATCCCTGTATGTGCTTTTCAGCTACAGGAATTTAGCGTTGCTTTGGGAAACTTCCTTCCCCTCCCTGTGATGCTCACATTATGGACTGCTGATAAGGACTTTGCTGACAGAGGAAGGTTTGGCGTCCCTCAGGCTAGGGGATGCCTAATATGCAGATCTGCCACTGCTAATCTCTGCTCAGAGAGGTAGGGCACACTCTGAAAAGACCCCAGGAGCTTTGCCTAGTGTTGTGGTTTAATCCCAGCTGGCAACTAGGACCACGCAGCTGATCGCTCACTGCCCCCACACCCCCAGTAGGGTAGGGAGAAGAGGTAGAAAATGAGGTGGGGGGGAACTCATGGGTTGAAATAAAGACACTTTAATAGAACAGTAACGGAGGAGGAAAAAAAAAAAAAGGTCAAATAATATTAAAAAAATAAAAGAGATGCGACACAATTTGCTCTCACCACCCGATGATCAATTGACCGGCTTGTCCCGAGCAGTGATTGCGGTATCCTGCCCTCCCGGGCCAATCCCCATTTTCATACTCAGCATGATGTCTATAGTATGGAATATTCCTTTGGCCAGCTTGTCCTGGCTATGCTCCCTCTCAGCTTCTACGGGAAGCTGAAAAAGTCCTCGACTAATTTAAACATTACTTAGCAACAACTAAACCAATATGCATTATCAACATTATTCTCATACTTAATCCAAAACACAGCAGCTACGAAGAAAAAAAATAACTCTATCCCAGCTGAAACCAGGGCACCTAGCTTATTCAAGCAGCTTTGATGGGCATTTGCTCTCAGGAGAGAATATGGACCCCAGATACCAAACATAGAGAGAGGCACATAGCTGCAGCCTTGAATGAGGCACCCAAGCTCCAGAGCAGGACCTGAGGGACAGTCCCTCATTTTGTATTTTCTACCTGCATCTTCCTTGTTCAGTATGGTGGGGGATGGCAAAAAAAAAAATGTAGTAAGAATGAGCTGAGGGCCTTAGGACACTGAAACTTCCACGCACTGCCTAAAAAATGCTATTTCAACAGTCCCTTTTGGATATCAGGTCCCATTCTGGAATCAAGTCCACAAAATGAGAGCCATGCAGGATATTTCTGTAAGTAATTACAGTCATCTGTAAAGGATAGCTCATCTCAGTAAGCTTAGCTAAGTATTTCAGTCTCTGATGGATAGGAATTGGAGCATCCTGGTTAAAATGCAAACAATTCTACATATGGGTAAACAAGAGAAAGAATAAATGGTTCAGTTCTGCAAAGTGAGATTCTTGGCATCCGCTGCCTTCAGAAACAACTGAGAATGTGCATCAACCCTCAGGACTGATCTTCAACTAACCTCTAAGGCAAAACATTACAAACATAAGCTAATTTTAAAAATCAGGTGTAAAAACCATAAAATTCTAGCAGTGCTTATTTACTGTTTTCTACCAAGATCTATGTTTGTATAAAATTTCATGAAAACTGCACCTAATTTACCATGGGTTATTTCTTGAATAAAAAGTAGGAAGAAAGGGAATAATAATTTCTCTATATTTTTGTATTATTTTCATCACAGTAGGTAACCTACCTGTAATAAAAAAAAATAATGCAGCAACTCTTTTTTGTAATGCTATGTTCATTGTATTGAGTTATATGCAATATAATACACATAAATACCATATGGTGCATAAGCTATAAAATAAAGAGTATGAAACACAATGGCATTACACTTATTTAGTGCTATAAACACTATAAAGCATCAGAGTAGCTAGCAAAATTATGCTGAAAACTAAGCAAGAATGTATTTTTAAAGTTTTTTTGAGAACTTTGCCAAGAACCACTCAGCTTTGAGTATAACCTCCTTAAAACTGGGTTTAAATCTTCCGCTGGTGTAATTTAACATAGATCCATCAGCATAAATCAGGGTAATCAACATACACCGGTTTAAAGTCTACATCCACATGGATTGTTCCCTTCAGCTATCGCATTATTCTCCAGTGCAAGTCCACGAACACGAGTTAAGCAGAAAGAGTGGGCCGAAAGGGAAACAGACTTTCAATTAGTAATTAACAAATTATTAGAATACTTTGCATTACTACAGGAGTGCTGCAAGGATTCCAAGCAAAATAATCAGTCTTCAGTCAAGTCATTACAAGTTCACAAGACCCATTTTACAGATGAGATTTTTATGTGAAAGAACTGAAGATTACACTCCCAACCCTCATCATTATCTGACTTCTCCCGCCTCAGAACCACAGCCCTTTTCCCCCTCAGCAGCACCGACTGCAGGTCTGGTGCAGAAAACAAGACTGCTCGCAAGTCTGGAAAAAAGGTACTGTCTGAATCAAGGGACCCAAGTCCCACCTTGTGGATTTAAATAAACTTCTGACCCAGGAGAACAGTTAGTCGGTATATGTTTTTTCCATTAGTTGCCCCAAAGAGATATGCATATGTACAATTGCCTGGTTGGAGGAGGTAGGTCCCCTTAAAAAAGATTTGAAGAGATGAGTTTTCTGAACTGAAGAAAAGGGGCGGATATCTTTTTTTGCAGGCTGTCCAATTTTCTTCTGAGTTTACAGATAGAGATTAGAAATCAGGACATTTCATAGAATCATAGAATGGTTTAGGTTGGAAGGGACCTTGAAGATCATTGAGTTCCAACCCCCCTACCATGGGCAGAGACACCTCCCACTAGACCAGGTTGCCCAAGGCCACATCCAGCCTGGCCTTGAACACCTCCAGGGATGGGGCCTCAACAACCTCTCTGGGCAACCTCTTCCAGTGTCTTACCACCCTCAGAGTAAAAAATTTCTTCCTAGTGTTTAATCTAAACGTCCCCTCTTCCAGTTTAAAGCCACCCCCCCTCGTCCTATCACTACATCTCATGTCAAAAAGGCTGTAACATTCAAAGTTCTTGGTGGTGGGAGGAAACCTGTCCAACTGAACGTAGCTTTGCACTTTTGCATCCTAAAGCACTGGCAGAGAGCCCAAATAATTTCTGTTTTGGCTGGTCAGCAGATAGATTTCTTTATTTTGCTGCAAGCCATATGGCTTTCTGGAAAATTACTTTTTTTCTCAAAATACTAAAATAAAGTAATATATGGCTAATATTTTATTTACATGCCAATATTTTTGGGGGACAATGATTTAGTCTGGGATAAAATATGCATCACAAAATTTGTAACAGTTATTGTGGAGTTGTATCAAGATATAGAAGTGTTTGTCTTATTCCTCGCTGAAATTAGTTTGACTGATAAAACCATGTCTCCATTGGAATTTTACTCACACAATGAGAGCACTAAAATAAATGTCAATGAAATTATTAAGTATTCTGTTTGCTACTTAGAGATTATTATTCATGTCAGAGAAATGTATTTGCAGACTTACTGAATCAAATTCATTCTTCACACTAAAATTCACTGGAATTATACCAGAGATGATGGTGGCATATTGACTTCAATAATACAAAACTATAACATACTTTTTTTCTTCTCCAAAGAAATGAGATTCATTATCTTAAGGGATGTCTGTGTGTTACCAGTGAGATTCCATTGCACAACAGATTCTGTTACACAACAATCTTAAAATCAGTTGTCATTAAAAGACCATTTTTTTTTGGTATGAAGACATTCAGGACTCATGTTTTTCTTCATCCATCTTTCTATACTCCAGACACAGTATTTCATCAGAGAAGCTCCAAAATCTTTTCTCAGATGTAAAATTATGTTAGGATCCCAGACATTATCTAACTGAAACAAAAGAAAAAGTTTTAAAAGTGCTTTCTGGAATTTAAATAAACAGTGTTGTTACCAAGCAATGTTTTTACTATTTCTTTAAAACATCACTTTGATGTTTGAGGAGGTCACAGTTTGCTAGGACACAAAATATTTGACAAACAAAGCACACATTTCATGTTGCTGAAAGTACACAAAGGAATAAAGCATGGCAAGGTACGGGCCAAATTCTGTCCTCCTAGGCAAGTCTTACAAAAGAGTATAGCTTCAAATGAGCAGCAAAGAGCACGATTTGCTTACTTCTCAAGCATTTTACAGCATTCCAAAAATGAACAGAACAAAGTTTTCTGTGCGTCATATCTGGCTAGATTAATCTGTACTTCTAGATGAAACCCTGAAAAACAAGACTATAACTTATATTAACAAAAGAATATAAAACAACAGCTTACGTAGAAAATGTCTCAAGTATTTGACTCCCTGCAAATATTAAGATTACAGAAAGCACTCGGTGTGGCGGTGCAGGGAGGAAACGGTATTGTGTTTGACAGTGGGATTCAGAATGATAGCAGGATAAGCCGCTCCATGAGGAGAGCTACAGTTTATCTGGACAGATACAATTTTCAGAAGACAGATGGAAAACAGAGGATAGAGAAGGTGTGGTGGCTCTACAGAAAAGCACTTATACAAGCTTTATAGTAGAGTTGGTATAATAACGGAAGTGATAGCAACCACGTATTTTAGGGAAACCTAAGACAAAAAGGAATAGCAGTCAGCGTCTGCAACAGAATACCATATCAGCAACTCAGAAGAGCTGATGAATGAATTCTGAAATGTCAGTGTGACGGGTGCAGGAATTATGCTGATCTTGGGAGAAAATCTGATACTGCACAAAAGATGAGCATAAAATCAAGCAATTATAAAAATATTCAACTTCAGGATATCAAAGTACCAGTTTGCAAAGTAGCACAGACAGTAATTAGGGAGGACAAGAAGACAGACAGACAGATAATTCTAAGGCACAGCAATCCTCATGTACAACTACAGAAAAGGACACCAGGTTTGCTGAGCAGACTCCTTAGAAAGCACAGTGTAATAAACTCTGTTAGCATAATTTTAAATTGTAGCTTTTGTGTTCCATGCACATTTAGGTGGGGAGAATACATTTAAAACAGATGCAGTTTCTTCCTCGCTTTTCTCTCAGGATGAGACATTCAGCTCTGAAAGTATAAGAGGATTTGGGAAGTCCAGTGAAGACTCACAGGGAAGCCTCTGCCTCCGTTTTGCACCTCCTTTGGTGGCTATGCAATTCCTTTCCTCAAAAGTGGCTTTTCTGGGACAGCAGTGCCAGAACCCAGGCCCCTGTCCTGGATGCTTCATGAGAGCAGAGCTGGAGCTGACAGAAGATGTGCAGGCATGACAGTCACCTCTCTGGTGCAGTCCTGGGTTGAAAGATGAAGAAGAGGAGAGCCTTCCTGCAGAGATGCCTTTGCTGGCTTCCATGTTTCTCCACTCACACTGCAGCTGGGATCTGCAAGTCCCTGACCAGGCAACTGCTAGCAAAATGAAAGAAGAGAGTTCTCTAAATTCTTTATTATTTCTAATGCTGAAGTAGTTGCCTTGCCTCAGTAGCAAAAACATTTTACAATTAATGCAAAGTGTATTGAGTCTAAGGCAAAAGGAGAACTGGGGAAGCAGTGTTAAAGATTTTTTTTTAATTAAAAACCTGTGATGCTGGTGTGTGATACAGTTGGCCTGAGTGACTCTAGCAGTCATTATAAACGATTATGATCAAATGGAGGAATGGAACTGAAAGGAACCCTATAGAGAGGCTATAATCTTCCCTCAGTGATCACAGATAATATTTGTAGTGTTTTGAAGTGCTAATATAGTGCCCACAAATTAGCTAACAGTTCACTTAAGAAAATGTACATGATCCAGACTTCACTGAAGTCAATGAAATGGATAACTTTAACTGCAAGCAACACTAAAATGTTAATTAAAAATATTTAATATATTTATTTTCTTCCTATTCTGTGGTGATATTGTATACTGTATGTCCACAACTACAATATCTATGCCATCAAAGTTTGATTTTAGCGTATTATAAGTAGTCATAAAACCAAATACATTTACATTGAAAGAAATGCTGTATTCCAGGTCAATAGGTTCAAAAGTCAGACATCCATGCAACTCTTGAATATTGCTGCCACCTTCAGGAAACACATGATAAAAAAAAAAAAAAAGCCAAAATATTAATTAGAAAAGAAATGGCAAATAAATCAGAGATTTATGATGTCAATTGGCTATTATATTGTACCTCAGTGACATTAATTTTCATAATGGCATATAAAGATGATTTCATTATCTTTAAATTTCCAATAAAGAAGTAAGTTCAATGTTAAGAGATTTGCCTAAGGCCAATCAGAGCCAGTGACACATATGTCCTTAGCTCCTTGAAGTTTCACCAAGAAAGATTTGTGGATTGGAAAATCATTTTATTGGCATTTGGATATTTACATTGTCATTGATGTTTATTTTGTCTTTGATTCACTTAGGCAGTTACTTAGCATTGCAGTATAGATTTGATCATCTGTACTGAACTTCAATTCCAGTAGTTACTTTTATAAACACACCCAGAGTATCTATTGAAAACTGCATCATGAATTACAGATGGAAAAATCAGAGTCTATATATTCACTGTTAAATTTTTAATCAATAACAGTCCTGATTGTTATCAGGGAGGATGGTTCCGAGTTGGTGCTTTACAATGTTATGCGAGAGTCCTATTGATTTCCTGACAGTTTCTCACTTCTTTTTTTCAGATGAAAGAGATCAGAAATGGCAGTGTGAGAGCTTCAGTCTTTATGAAATATTAGCATAACTGAAGTTTAATTGCCAATTGAGTAAATGGGCCCAATTTTATTTTTTGATTCTCATAAGAGCTTACATGTGGTGTATATCAGCTTAGCTCTTAGTTGTAGGGTACAAACTCATCTGATGTAACTTTAGACTAAAATCGTGACAGTTTACTTCCCTTTTTTGTAATAGAACCAATGTAAACTCTGTATAGGTATGTTTTAACACAGGTCTTCGAAGTGGAGCTGATAGTATGAAGCCTGCAACTCTCATGCCCATTTACCCATCAATTCCTTATTGTTTGTTTTAATGGAAACATCTAGGAATGAGTTAGTATTTCCCCAGAGCACACAGGGAGGAAAGGACAGATGGCCTCTAAAATAGTAGATTTCCTTTGGAGATTATTTAAAAAGACTTTCCCATCAGCAGTAATATTTTAAGAAGTTTCCTTTTATATATTTATGATTAGATTATGATCTAATGAACTCTCAAAACATACTCATTGTTCCTCCAAATTTGGGAAACTCCCATGACTACTGATGTGAAAGGGCAACAAATGCCACAGTGGTCATAAAATGGCTGATGAAGTGTCTCCATCTTTTATTTGGGGTCTCAAGAACTGCTTAAGGGATGTCAGTGTTCAGAAAGGTGGGGTAGGCTTCTGGTGTTATCTCCAGCGCCAGATTTCACACTCACTTCTTTCCCGACATCCCCCATAGTCCTAGTTAGGGAAACTCTAAAGTGGGGATATCCTGCCTCCTCCTGGTCTTGATTTAGCTCTGGAAAGTTGGTTTGGTTTTGGTTTTTATCAAGTGTTGTTTCCCCTCCCCTTTAGTTCTTTGGTATATACTCCTTTGAAAACCATATCAGCCAAGGAAAAGCATGAACTGAGATTTCAATACATACCGGTTATTTTAAGTTATTCTATCAGATACTAAAACCCAACCCCTTTAGTTTGCTGAAACAAAAGTCCTACCGAGATGCCAGAAGTCTTAAACATTCTTGGAGACACTAATGCTGTGTATCAACCGCATAAAATCAAAATCTCTCCAGACCTTTGTGTGCCATCCACAAAAGGGTGGACTTGTGGACAGTTATAATGAAGGAAAAGAGAAGAAGGCAGGGCAGAACAGAGCAGAAAGGGAGCAAAGGAGAAAAATTATGTCCCTGGTGTAACGACATTAGCACTAAAACTAGATATTTCCAGTACTACCATTAGCTGTGAAGAAGATTTCTTGGTTGCCCATGGTTTCCTCCTTTCTGAACTGCCATGCTGGAGACACTGCAGAAACATTTTAAATTTACAGAAATTTGGAATAAACTAGTAATTTAAATTTTGGCACATGATCAAGGTATGGGGAGAGAATCTTCTTGTTAATCATCAGGTATAAAAATTAAACTTCTAATACTTAAATGACTCACGTCCTTATAATATTTCACAATTTGAAACTTTGCTTACATTACATGCTACATTCTAAGAAGAGATGCATTTGCTGTTTCCTCTAAGGTTCTACAATTACAGAAGTCAGCACTGTGACTTTCTAGGAACATTGAAATTCTAAAAAGTTATGTTTGTATCTCGTCTTCCTGAGCTAGGGAGAGGAGCCAGGGGCTTTCCTTTTTGTACAACTGGGAGAGAATATCTTGAAGATTTTTGCCATTGAAAAGGATGCCTTTATCTAAGAGACAGTGGAATTTCACCATTGTGAAATCCGCATGAGCAATTTCACAGTGATTGCAACCTCTCTTATGTGACTAACAACCATCCATACAACCCTAATGCACTTCAGACTAGTGTTGCTCATTCTGGAGTATCACCCTCAGAAAGTACCTGCCTGGATGCACCCTAACGATCACTCCAAATGGGTCCTGAGATCTGCCACTTCTACTCAGGAGAAAGGGCTCCAGGTTCCAATTTCTGCAAAACATGTGGCAAAAGAAGCTGGATGAAATAGAGAAGGTGCAAGAGAGCATAAGGAATGGAAGGATTTCAGAAGCACCACAGGTACCATGAGAACACCTTCCTGTGATGCCACTACAAGTGCAATTTGTCTTATAAGGTGTTTTATAAGATAGGAAAGGCATGCTAAAATGGAGGCTTTTTCAGTAAGGAATAGGAATGCTAAATGTTACGTATCTTGGATTTCTTTATTTCATATCAGCCATGAAATTGTGGTGCTGTTGCTTGAACCAGTGCTTGTGAAGTGACAGAAGACTAAGAAGTGTTGTACCTCAGCACAGTGCTTCTCAGTTGGGATGGGGACAGAAAAGAACTAAACCTCTCTATTGCCCGTGAAAGAGGAGCCTGGCTTGGACCAAGAATAAGCTGCTGTCATTGTAGCCCATTCCAAACAGTGCACTTAGAAGATGCGGATGGCTGAGCTAACAGGACTTAGGATCCTTTGCAAGCAGCAGTCAGCAGACAATTGTTCTGGTTTTTGTTTTGTGGGTACCTGAGGGCACAAGCCACTTCAAAGCGCTGAAGAGAACAGCGTTAAATGTACCACAGATTCCATTGCTACCAATCAAAATCTTGTTTCTGAGGAACTAACAGCAAGATGGATTTCTGTTTCAATTCCTGAATCATCATTTTTCAATAGAAATACCATATTTTACATGCTTGGCCCCAACGTGGTAGCAGATCTACTGTAAGAGAGTGGATCCCTACCTTCAGGTAGAGCTCTATTAACTGAAGAGACTACAGATTGACTTACGGGAACATTTCAACATGGAAGATTAGCATTACTGACGTAGAGTAAAGGACAAAAAAGTACTATGTGCTAGAGCTGTCAAACATCATTATGAGTGTTTATTGTAACTCATTTCTTCTTGTTATAGCTAAGCTAATGGAAAATGATTTCCAATCAAAATGCTTTCACTGTTTTCTGTTATGCCTTTATTTGTTGAATAGAAAGGAATCCTATTTGCTCTTTTTGTAATATTTCCTCCATCCCAGGAGGGGATGAATAGTTAAAGAGCACAGGAAAATATCTCACCATTCATATTTTTATTTTATAAGAGGCAATGTGGTCCCTTGCTGATGTCAGTTGGGAGTAAGGCATGAGCATATTCCCTTGATTTCAGCGGAAAACCTGCGTACCACAGAAGGCTGTGGGCCACCGGGGGCTGCACAGAGGCGAGCCCCGACACACCAACCTGAAGATGGGGAGAGCCAAGTTATCTGTGGCTCAATGTTTCACAAGTTTTGCTGGGGAGGGGACCCTTTACTGATTGATAAACGTGTCCCAATTACCCAAGCCATGGGTTTTCCCTTGCTGTCTCCTGGTCGCGGGGTACTTCATCACAGCACTGGAAAAGAGGGGAAAGTGCAGATCAGTCTTTTCCTCGGTCACTGCCATTCTTCGGCATCTTAATTTTACATAATTCAGCTGACAACGCAGAAACCACCAAAGAAAGGTCCTTGTGTAAAGGAGGACCGGGAGAGCTGAACAGCCCCTGCAGCAAAGGACGCTGTTGCACGCCTGAAACCGTTCATAAAATCATAGAATGGTTTGGGTCGGAAGGGATCTTAAGACCATCTAGTTTCAACCCCCGTGCCATGGGCAAGGGCACTAGGCTGCCCAAAGCCCCATCCAGCCTGGCCTTGAACACTTCCAACGCAGTTGCCTGAGCACCTCCGGGGCTGCCGGCCTCCCGCCCTTTCCGCCTCGCCGCTGGCCGCCCCCATGGCCGGGGAAGCCTGCGGCGACGTACGGCGCCGGCGGGGGCGCGCCGGCCCCGCGCGGGGG
>NW_009646500.1:1533717-1570336 GCF_000708025.1 Charadrius vociferus
GGCCGCGGCCCGCCCGCCCCGCCGGTGTTGGGGCAGGCACGGCGGTCGTGGGACGGTGCCGGGAAAAGGAATTTTGAGCTTAAAAAGGATGCACAGACTGGGCTTGGGGTAGGGTTTTTGTTTTTTGGTTTTGGGTTGTTTTTTTTTTAGGGAGAAAACGATCATTTAAGTTTTGTCTGGAAACTGAGTGGGGGATATGGCTACTGGGGAAAAAAAAAACAACCAACCAAACCCAAAACCCAACCCACCAAAAGACCAAACACCACAAACCTTTACAAATTAATTTTAAGATAATCATCTCTTAGTGATTACGTAAGTTAAATAAGACTTTTCAAAGCAAACTGGAGGTGAAACTGCCAGTATTCTCGTGATTTATCTTTATGAATGTTTCGAGTGGGGCTTTGCACAGGTTGCCAACCATTATCCAGATATCCTGGATTTTTTTTTAAATGTACAAAATACCTGCACTTTTAGACAAGACCTGCAACTTAAAGAAAAAAACATTCTGCTACACCATAGTGTTGAGTGTAATCACAGATGGATTGACATAACCAGATACTTGCACTTTTAAAAATGCCTAGTTATGCCAAAATATTAAGTGGTGGTTGTTTTTTTTTTTTTTTTTTTTCAGGGGATTAGGATATTATCCAATTTTAAGGTCAAAATACAAGACTTAGGGGAGTGGTTTATACAGCCCTAAAAATGTATTGACTTTGGTTAAATACCTTGAGGCTAATTTACAAGAAAGAGGACTGCAAATCAGGGAGTTAAGATTATTGCAAAGGATTAGTGGGTATTTTTGTTTGTTTTGTTTTTAATTTTATTTTAATGCTATTTTTGGTAAGGTGATTGAGTTAATGTTCAATTATGTTTGATCAAAGTAAAACATTGAGCAGTTGTGCTGCTTGCCACAGAGAACTGCTAACTCAAGGAACCGTTGCCTTTCATAAAGGGTAACTCCGCCAGCTGGTGCTATATGGCTTTGATTTATTTTTTTGTTTGTTTTGTTAGTGAATAGTGTTTCAGTCTCAAGAAGTGATTTATTATATTGTCTCTTCCAGGTGTGCATATTGTTTATTCACAGGTGCCTAGAGAATCCTTGATTATTAAAAAAAAAATAAAAATCAAAGGTCTCTAAATAATTTTTCCTCACATAGACTAGAAATATATAAGCTAGAACTGTCACTGGGGGTTGGAAGTATTCCTTGGCATATAAAGAAGTTTAAGCCATGAATTTAGGTTGATTACTTAATCAAGATAGAAATGGAGCTTTTGGGTTCTTTTGCAACCCTTGAAAATTAAACTGATAAGACACCGTCTTCTGGACTTGACAGATGTTTACAGTTTCTCACTGCTGCTGCTGTTCCCAGTTTTTCCCAGTAGCAGTAGGGTTAAAATGACAGGACTCTGTCAGGTCACTGCTGTTGACTGTCTTATCACAGGGAAATTAAACTGTTTTGATAATATCACCTGGCCCTTGCAAAAGCTGCCAGCACCTTTGATCATGGGCACGGCAACAGCACTGAATAGAGGGATCCAAAAAAATCAGAACTGGGTAGTAATAGTGGATGAGGAGCAGCTGAGAGACTTGTAGAGGTTTCTCATCAAGATACAGTTATTACACCTTGTAAAAAACCCCGTTTTTGTTAAATTATGATGTAGTCTTGTGCCTATTTGATGGGCAAGTCCTCAAGTAACTATGAACAGGAATATCTAAGTTTTTCTTAATGCAGTGTCTCATTTAAGAATATTGTACCAAGATAACAGGAGGTTTATTAAAACTGATTTGACTATTTTATTTCCAGTTCGTCTGAAGATAAGCTCTATCAAATATGTCCTGTCTGTGATTGTGTCTTTTGATAGAAAATCTCATGTTGTTGATAATGGGGGAAAAAAAGTGGCAATCTGAGGGATTTGTGCTTTTTTCTGCATCTTGAGGGGGAGAAAAAGCCCAAAACTGTGAGAACTTGTTATTCTTATATTTGCTTTATACAGATGTCTCGCTTTACAAGTGAAGATGAAGCTCTGTTACAGTCTATGCTTAGACAGTTGCTGCAGAGTGTGAAGGAAAAAATCACTGGAGCCCCGTCAGTAGAATGTGCAGAAGAGATTCTCTTGCATTTGGAGGAAACAGATGAGAATTTTCACAAGTAAAAATATTTTTCCTATTTTTAATATTTTGAAGGAATTGAAATGTGTTGAACTATGTTAATCCTGGGAAATGTTTACAATTTAGACTGCTGTGTGAATGTGTATGTATTTATATATATAGATGTTCCTGTTGCTAATCAGCTCTCAAAAGATGCTAATTTAGAAAATAAAATTAATTTTGCCATTTTTCTGTGGGTTTTTTTGTCTTCTTTTTTTTACTCACGGTAATATGTTTTTACTGTAATAGTAATTGATGAAGCTATTTGTGAGAGAGGACCTTACAAAACTACCTAACTTAGCCAACTCTGATGTATGTGTACATATAATGTACTAAATGCATGCATGAACAGAGGCTAGAAGTCCTCACTGAAGGCTGTCGGGCAGTATTTTTGACACCTTCTAGAAATATATTTTTGTTTTTCAAAAGGCTGCTTGACTTCCATATTTGATTGTTCTGTCTGGCTTATATTACTGAACCCTTGTATAACTTATCGGGTAGTTGTTCTTTTAATTTCTGTTTTGAATAAAGCAGAAATGTATCCCCATCACACTTTTGTTAAATCTGACTTGACAGTATGACCTCACTTATATGTGACTAGATTTCTGGAGCCCACAGTCCTGTTTCTTTTCCATGGTATTCTAACTTTATTTTTTTACTACATGGGAGATTGTTAGTATGCATTTATGACAATTCAAGAGAATATCAAGCTGAAATGACCTTGAAGACATTTCAATGAAGATCAGAGTTCTGTGACCTGACTTCTGAGAAAGCTGGTTCCCTGCCACTTTTTTTCAGAAGTGGTGCTATCTACATTCTCTTAAATTTGTTTAATTTTTAGTATTGCTCTGTCAGTGGTAGAAGTTAGGTAAAAGTAAATAGGTGAAATAGAAATAGTGTTTATCTAAAATTTCACTATAATTTAAAAAATTTCATGCTTTTGTGTCTTCTGAAGATGCTAAATGTTCTAAAATGTATTTTAGCTTAATTTTGTCTTACAAATTGTATCAGATAACACTTTGGTTGGCAGACGTGAATTTTGAGCACCGAGAGTAAAAAAGTTGGTTATAAACATCTCAAAGTTGAAAATGACATGTAATTTTCAAAGAAAAATGTTTTCATTTAATGGAAGATATGTACAGGAAAAAAGCCCAAACAACCAAAACCCTATGAAATTACTTCTGTTGGTATTTCTTATTAGGACTTATTAGGAGAATACCTAGGATAAGGGAGTAAAGCCTGCAACTGGTGGAAAAAATGCATATATAGCCTTCCCCTTTAGAATAGTGAAACCATGTCATCCAGTACTGTTTCTGGTATGTTAAAGACTTGGTGATCCTCAAGATAACTTCTTTTCATGAGAAAGGCTTTAACTTACATTTAATGGAAAACCAAGTGATGCTTTAAATGCAGGATGTGAGCACTACTGTCCAGCACTGGAATATTTCTGGAGGTATTCTAGTCTTGTTCATGACCTGTGGCAGTATAGGTTGGTTTTCGTGGAAGGTCAGAGAGGTCATATGGTGATTTATTAGCGAGACCATTAAGAAGCTTTCTCTTTGACCTTTACCCCATCCATCCAGAACTGCAAGCTCCTTTATTAGTAGTGTGTACTTTTGGATTGTCCAATATACTAGTTCAGCTCAGCATTTTGATCAGCACTGTTTCTGCCTCATAGTTATTTTGCCTCAGTAGTTTTATCAGATTGAGGCCTTACTTTATCTTTGTTCCCACTTTGATGTAGAAAAGACAGAAACACAGGATCCTCAGGAACCTAATAAAAAGGAAAACTGAATCAAGTTCAAAGTTTAGGTGCAGTAGTAGAAATCAAGATTTTAAATTATATAAGTAGCGTGTTTTCTGTTGTATTTTTTCCTTAAATTGAAGTCCTAGAGATTTTTTTAACACCCCCCCCCACCCCGCTTCCTTTGTAATGCCAACGAGATCAGTCTGACTTGATTCTGCATGTGAAGAAGTTGTTCTGTCATTGCTGAAACACTTGTTACAAAGCATTTTTAAGGTGGAAGAATGATGCAGATGATCAAATCAAGGCTAGGACATCAAGTAGACATAAACTTAGTGGCATGAATAATGATGGGATTGCTATGTATTTTAGAGTGAAGCAGCCAATGCAAATATATATACCCTGGAAGTGTTACTGTCATAAAACAAATGGGAGAAAGTTTTATGAAAGCTTTCATTCAGTGGAGAGTCATGTGCAATTTCATTACTGCAGAAGTAAAAAGCCAGCCTTGAAGACAAATGAAAATGCAAATAAACATGTTTGCGTCTTGCTTGAGATGTATTTCTGTTACTTTCATTGAGAACAAAAGTGATATAGAAATGGAAATAAGGGGGGGAAGGACTGTTATACCTGATGGAACTTGAGGTAGGCAATCCAGTGAGGAAGTACGTATCGTGATACTAGACACAATTTTCTGTGTTTGTTTTTTTTTTTTACTGTATCTTGAATGTAGTCTGATTTTTATTTATTTATCTATTTATTAATATCCAAGAAAGACAAAAGCTGCTGCCTGTTGTAACAGTTGCTTTTATTTACATTTGTATTTTATAGCTTTGGACTCTGTACCTACATGGTGACTGACTTTTTAATTAGAATTTTTCTCACTCTGTATTTATTCAAATTAACACAAAGTAGTTGTACATCTGCATTTGATATAATGAAAATATAATGATGCATCTACTGTTTATGTATGATTACTTTTTTGTGTGTTTGCCTTGTCCTTTATACAAATCAGAATACTAAGCAAAAAATGTGTGTATATTCTGAGCACTAGTTTTTAGCAATTTGTATAGCTAATACAGAGTCTGAGGACCCAGTGAGAGTCTTTCGTTTGAAATCCCCCTCTGATTATTCTTTTGTTTAAATAAGTTTCTCTGAGTAATAATAAGAGCACAAAGTGCCAGTTTCCTTGTGTTTAACATGTACATGTAATCACAGGCAGCTAGTTTGTCAGTCTGAGTGAGATCTTCTGCATACTGTCATGACATAGACATGCTCATATGCTGGAATTTACAAATTGTTTTCTGTGTTTCTTCTCATTTTGTATGTATACTGCATAAATAATAATACCAGATGGATATACCATAAGACAGTGCTATGTTCAGGATGCTCCAAGTAATGTGTCTTTTGGAATTTTAAATTTGAGATTTCTTGATGATTTATTGATCTATGATTTTTGTCTATAAAACCTTAGCCTGGAATATGTTGATAATGACCATATTGAAGAAAATCAAACTTCATTGTTTTTTTTCGCACTGTTGAAGTTTATTTCTCTGCAAGTCACAAACCCTTAAAGTAAGAGGTCTGCTGTGACAGAAGACAGCAAATGTTAATATAACATTGAAAATGTTTGACGTGAGCTCAAGGCAATGTGTTACATTTTAATTTTGTGTATTTTTTGCAGCTATGAGTTTGTGAAATACCTTAGACAATATATAAATAATACTGTGGGATCTGTGATTGAAGAAGAAACAGAAAAATGTACTTCTACTCAAAGTCAGGGTGAAGTATCTGGCTATGACACGCTTGTCCAACATGTTACTAAGAAGACACGTGAATCAAAAGAGTGGGTATATACATGTAATTCATGTTTTTGTTTCTTTGTGGTCTTTGTCTTCCTTTCTCCTTTCCAGAACTTGTTCTGAAAAAATAAATTCTGAATCAATGGCTAACAAAAGTAATTCTTTGCTTTCAAAAATCAGTGCTAAGCAATTCATATATCCACACCCTACATTGTGGTTTGTCATGCTTTGTCTCACTCTGGAATTAAGATTATGAACGAATGCATAAAAAGATTAGTAGCAAATCTGTGAAGTTTTTGAGTTATCTAGGGCTGGAGTTGGGCAGGAGTTAAGATTTGAGAGAAGAATCACTACTTCATACTATTTCACTAGCTGCTAATTAAATTGACTTGTAATATGGAAGTTGGCCTGAAGAAAAAATTGGTTTTATCGGGTTTTAAAGTATGATGATTTCCTCAGATATAAATGGAGAGTCTGCATGACAATGTTTTCTAAAAAAAAAAAAAAAAAAGTAAAGAAAAAATAGAATTTTAGCCACTAAAATTATTTTATACACTACTTCAGCTGAACTATTTTTTTCACTAATTTTTACTGCACAATCATAATTTCATCCCCATCTCTCTTTTTAGTGGAACTAGGATTTTACTGTGATGCCTATTGTTTACTATGTGTCCTCAATAAGAAAGGAATTAAAAAATAGTGTATGTTTCTGTTCTAGGAGATTTTATTTTCTGTTTTCAAAAGGTTTCTCATCTAGAAGTACACAGAAATATGTTTTATGAACCATGCTTTTATAGGGTTCTTTTCTTGTCACGTGTCTGCAAGCATTCTGAACTCTGATAGAGCATTATTTGGTCTCACTGGGATGGTCTTGATATCATTTCAGGATCATTCAAAGTTCTGATTTTTGTTCATTGCAATTATTAATTTTCTGTGGTAGGTAATACGCTTAAAGGTATTTATGGAGAAAAATGTATTAAGGAATCTAACTCCTTAGTGGTACATTCTGTATTTTCATAGTACAGTCATTTATGTTAGAAAGCAGTTCTTAATCAATTACACCTGGCTATTATTTTCACCTAGAAAATATGTATTTGGATGACTGTTTTTCAATTACACTGTTTATGTACTTCTGTTTCAAGGATCAGGACCTTAGGGTTTTTGTGCTTGGTAAAGTTGGTAGAAGAAGCTCCAATGAACTAAATACGTCTGTATCTTAGATTTTTAATTTGAAATGTAGGAGGATATTAAAGCACAATATGGTCATAATTTGTGTCTTTGGTGACTGTAAAATAAGTAATAGTAGCCTTAAAGTAAAAAATAATTTGAAATGAAGTATCAACATTTTACAATAGGATGTTTTTCTGAAGCAGCTTTTATTTTGAATTGCTTCCTTGTGGATATTATTATTCAATTTATGTGACTTAGAAAAACACTGGTTTTGTTGAAAGAAAATTGTTTTGTGTGCATGATCTGTACTCAAGATCTTGAATCAGAATGATGTGTTCTCTTCTATTGGTTCTGCTCAAGGCTTATAGCAGAAAAAAATAATTGTATGTTGAACTTGAAGAAACATAAACAGTAACAAGGGTGAGAATTGTTTTTGCAGGAACAGATTTTCCCTCTTGATGGATTCACATTGTTCTTTCTTAAGAACCTCCCAGAACAGGATTATACTAGTGCTTGTAAAAGCATTGAATGCTTTTAGAAGGGCAAAAAGGAATGTTATTATACATTTAAAATATAGTTATCTGAATTTTTTAAGGTCCATACATGTTTTGTTGCTCATTTTGGATTTGCATTTGTTTTTCATTTATTTCTGTAAATCCAGTGAGTTTAGGTCTAAGTAGCGGTATGCCATATGCACTTTTTAACGATTTAGTGAACTTTTTTTAATCAGTGATTTTTATGCTATTTAATACTAAAATCATCTTTATTTTGAAGATACAAGGAAATGATACATGCCTTGAAGAATGTCATGATGGTTGTGGTAGAATCGTTGATTAACAAATTTGAAGAAGATCGGATGCGTAATAAGGAGCTGGATAGTAAAACCAAGAAAGAACGTCAGAGTGGCTTTTATACGGACAACTGTTCTGATAGTGACTCCTCATTCAACCAAGTACAATGTCTTTTCTCTATATGTTATGAAATAAGCATGGTACTACAATATTGTTAAGTTCCTGTCAGTGGAGACTGAGAAGCAGCCCTAGAAAGAGATTCATCCTGCCTATCTTTGATATATCCTAATATGAATTAATTACCTTTCTTTCACTCCAAAGTACCAAGCTTATACTAGCTGTCTACCCTTTAGGCAGCATATGCTAGATGAGATGAATTGGATGCCCATATGCTCTAAAGTACCTATGCAAGTAATGTATAGAAAAAGATAAAATAGTGGTAAAAGCAATACCTCATCTAACTTTTTGTGATTTTACTTTGGGAGCCAAATAATGTGCAGTTTGTTTCCAGACTACTGCACTATGCTGTATTACTTACTGAATGAATTATTATAAAGGATTTTATGAAGATACAGGAAACTTTTAAGTAAAGCAAAGCAACATATGTAACGAGAATTCTGTTGCTGTAAATTTAACTTGGGGCAAATGGCAGAAAACATTTAGAATCGTCACTTTAATGTTAAATTAGTATAAATATTGAAGTCCTAATTATTAAAGTAATTTAGATATCAGAAAGACTGATGATTTTAATCTTCTGCTGTTCAGTTTAATAAAATATTCTAATGATCATTTTATAATGTGTATTACAGAGCTACACGTTCATGAGTCAAGAACAGTTGCAACTGCTTGTTGAAAGGCTTGACCCTGTTCAGCCTAAGGAAGTAAGTTTCAAAGAAGAAATAAAATGTTAATACAAATGAATGTTTACGGCATATTGGAAAACAGACTCTCTGTACATAAGTGTTCATATGTACCTAAGTGGAATCTTGTCTTTGTTGGTTCATATATCTTTGGCTTCAGTACAGCAGCTGCTCTGCAGTGTAGTATTTCATTGTTCGTAACCATCTGGTTCAAAAGCTAGTGTTACAGCAAATATCTTTTTTTTTTTTTTTTTTTCCTGTTAGGAGTTTATGTGATATAGATGTGCATTTTTAGTTTGGAAAAAGTTGTTTTGTGAGGAATAAAGTTATTGAAGCTTATTTTCCTGTAAAAGTGCCCCTTGACCTTGGTAATTTCTGTGTTGTCCTTTGTGTTACCCCTATCAGAAGAGAGGTGCCTGCTGATTTGCCAAGTTGCTGCCAGATGGAATATATAAAGTCCAAGTTAGGTTTGCCTTCCTGTCAGTGGCACTACTAATTTGTGTTTCTAACCACCAATCAGCACCAGCTGCTGATATTTTGGAAGCTTGGAGAAACATCTTAAGAGTTCTGTCTCAGTAAGATTTGTTTGGGATTATCTGGCACTTGAAAAAGGCATGGTAGATGGGAGCTATTATAAACATTGTAATCAAATTTTCTGAGAAAACCAGGTAAAAAGTCTGATGCTATTAAGTACAGTTAAAATTTCCTACAGTTTGTTTCAGTAATACAAAATAAATTACTAGAGATTACAGTTGTCTACAAATAAAACAACAAAAAAATTAAATTATTGAGATTATAATGCTGATGAAAATTCAGCAGTAAAACATAGTGTCTAGTAACTCTGTTTCCACTTTCACTTACTGACTTTTTAGAAAGCTGCTGGGCACATTTGTAGTATTTGGTGATAGTTTCCTCTATTCGCTGATAAAAAAATATTTGATTACAAGCAGAAAATAGAACACAATCCTTGCATCCAGTATTGAAAACCTATATAAAATGGTTTTGTTGCTTCTTCTGATATGTTTGGTTTTTTTTTTTCTTAGTGATGTAAAGGTTTGTCTAAATCGCCACAAAAATATAGCAGACAGTAAGTTTTCTGGAATTCCTATCCTGAACAGACAGGTTCTTCCTGTTCTTCCTTCCTCCAAATTATATTGTAAATTATGTATTTGAGAAGTTGCTGTGAACGGGTTTGTGGTGTTACATCTTTTTGACTTCTGCAGGTTCGCCAAGAAGCATTGCAGGCACTGTGCTTTGCCCCTCCCTCTGATATACTGAACTCTGAGAGTTGGCCAAGTCTGCGTAAGCATCTGACAATGTCTCTGTCAGATCCTGATGCAACATTCAGTGTAAGCTGGTGTTCTGTATTGAGTTGTTAGATGTGTAGACTTAGTAAAGAATACTGAAGAGAAATAAGAAGTTACATTTGTATTATGAGTAGTCCAGCAGGGTCCCAAGACATTTTATTAGTTGTGTATCTATCAGATAAACTCTTTTTTAAAGTAAAAGAACTATATGATTCCAGTAGATCTTGATTTAAAGGATTACAACAGGATTTGAATAGGATTTTTAGAGACTGGAGTACTTGTTTACATATCTTTTAATAGGAATGAGAGCTTTGAACGTCTTTTAGCAAACAGATTTAAAAGAACCTGACAAAACTCTTCTGTAAAATATGTCGTGTCAATATTTCCTATTTAGGTCCCGTAATATGCTCCATGATGATGAGAAAATGATACATAGTAGTATTACACAGGCACTAATGAGGAAAAAGACAGCTTCTTAAACTGCTTTTAGATTATTTATTATGCCAATTAAGCCTTTTTTTTTTCTTTTTCTTTGAATTTTAAAGTGATTATCAGATAAATATGAAAGTTGCTAAAACTTTTTGCTGTCATAAATATGACAGCTGCTGTATTTCTCTTTCAGCTTAGGTCTACAATTTCTTTTGAAACAGTGCTAGTTACAAGTTATTGGTACATTTATTAACATGAAAACATTAATGTTAATAGAAAAGTACAGTAGTATTCTATGATCTGCTTCTTTGTGTCTCAGTGAGGTGCTGTCAGTTAAGGTATTCAAGTAAAATTGCCTTTGGACTGTATGTTTCTGTGGCCCCAAACTGCATATTTTTATAAAATACGCTTCACCTCTGTAGAGATATCTGAGCAATATGTAATATTAAGAATAATACCACTTCATATTGATTACTGTGCAATAATAATACACAGTTACATGACTATTTAATACATTACTTGCTTTTTCTCCCTTAGGAGAAAATTCTTAGATTCTATGCAAAAACCTTTTCTTCTTCTCCATTTAATATGTCAAGAGACGTCTATACAAGTTTAGGTATGTGCATTTAATTACATTTAAGACTTCATGAGTCATGTACTTCCAGAAAATCAGTTAACTTTTATAATGAAGTTGTATAATACAGTCTGTTTTGCTACTACTGTCATGGAGGTGAGGTTTTGGGTTGAGTTTTTTTTTTTTTTCTTCTTCTTTAGCGAGACACTTGGAATTGTACTTTCTTTCTGGAGAATATTCTCTTCGTATTTCAGCTGGTCTGGATGTATCTAACACAGACATAAATCGTTTACTTAAAAAGGTAGAGATGAACTTTCCGTGCCTTCTTTGTCATTACTGAAACATTGAGTATTATTTGTTTTTTAGTTTTAATAATTATGTTTTCAGGTCCGCCTTTTAAATGAGTACCAAAAGGAAGCTCCCTCTTCCTGGATTCGTCATCCAGAAAAGTATGTAACTTTCAAAAACCTGTCACTGTTTCTTAATTTAATGATTTTCGACATATAATTAGATGCATATAATTTTAGTAAGAGGTTGATTACAGGATGCACAGAGGACTGGTCAGTGATAAGGGGGGGTATATAAATAGTTGGTAGGAAAAGTGGAACAGGGAGTAGACATGGGTCATATTCAGTTACTTAGCTTTTGAAATGTTCTAAGTGCTTTTTGAACAAAAAGAATTTGGATGTTTTACAAAGTGACAAGGGTAATAAAATATGTAATCATGAGGACAATACACACGTATGTTGTTGTTAGTTTTATTCATGGTAATACAAAGAATTAATATCCTTACAAGATCAAGTTAAAGATGATGTTGTTGATATTTACGATTTATCTGAGCAATGAGGGTTTACTAGAAATTTGTTCCCGAGTATTACTGGTGGAAAGATTTAAGTGATTTTTGTTTTCTATTCTTTTTTTCCCTATTTGTGTCATAAGGTACATGGAAGAAGTAGTGGAGAGTACCTTGTCACTTTTGTCAGTAAAACACGAGCCTAATCATCCTGCGTCTCCAGATTTTTTGAGTCCAGTCTACTTCTTGGCGCTGCTAGATATCAAAGCAGTATGGTTTAAAAAGTGGACAGTAAGCAAAAAAAAAACCCCAACCCAACAACCTCTAACTTGTTCATGTCTGACATGTATTTTGAAAAGTTTGATGTATGACTATTATTATCACAGACCTCTTGTGACCTGATAACAACCTATAATAAGCACTGTAATTTAGGAAGTCTGTGGGGTTTTTTTAGGCATTTATGTCCTTTGCCCTTTAACACTACTCTCTCCCTCCATTTCTATTCAGTTACTAGTTTTCATAAAATATGTGGGAACTTGCTCTGCTTTGGGACTTCAGTCCATGTGTCATAATTGACTGATAGTTGTCAGAAGATGCAAATATTTTTCTGGAAGAAGTGATCAGCATGAGAATACAGTTACATATATGATGTGCTGCACACAACTTGCTAACCTGCAGTGGATATTAGAGCTTTTTGCAGCCTACCATGTATAAACTTATAATTTAGGATTTACATGGCAATGTCAAAAGACGTAGTCTAACATTTCAGCATAGTTATTGTTTTTGTGTTTATCGCATGTCCTGCTACATATTTTTCTAATGACGTAATTTTTTTTTGTTGTCTTAAATATGCTGCCAACAACAGGCTCAGTTGAGTATAATACTGCGTTACACAAGCTGGAGTTCAATACATTGAATCTGTACTGTGCACAGGATCCCCAATAGAGCAGAATCAGAGATAATTTCTACTTTTTAAATAAAAAAATAAAACTTATATGTTTAAAGTTGACATTAGGTTGTCTTTGTCATTTTAGCATGCGTATTACAGCAGAACAGTGGTACTTAGGCTTTTGGAAAAGAAATATAAATCTTTGGTAAGTACTTCCCGAGGCAAGTTTACTTGGAACTTGTTCTTGCTTTGCACATTCTGGTTTGAATACTTTTTTCCCTTTTGTCAGAGCTGTTCCATGTTGTTTAGCTAGATAAGCCTTTTTGATTTTATTTTTTTTAATTTCTGTTTCCTTAAATGAATCATTGTTAAATGCAAAGAAGGGTATGTGACCAGCTCTGCGTGAGGGGGAATTTGGATGTTTTATAGTAGGTGTTTAATGAGGATTATTATTTATTAATTTCTTATGTTACATTGACACTTAGAACTACTTCTGACAGCGCATAAAAATAGGAAAAGGTGCACGAAAAAAATACCATAAAAACTCTATGCTGAATTTGGATTTTTGATGAAAAGAGACTAAAACCCCATTATTGTGTTCTTTAAGTTGTGATATGAAACATTAAGGATTCAAAGCGTCAACAAAATAAATCAAACTGGGAAAACATCTTTAGCAGTGTAGGTGTTAATGTTACCACATATTCTGTATGGGCAGATCTCTTCACTGGAATGGAAGTTTCATTGTTTTCAATGAGACCAATATAGATGTGAGAGCCATTCATATAGACAGGAATTTGGCTATGTTTTGTAAAATCTTGTAATACAAGTGAAGTATAAGGTAAAATTTATGTGACTGAAAAAACCTTAAGATGGGAGACAAGGATACAGGCAACTATAACAGACGTATGTCTTGTTTGTCTGTATGCATAGAACAGAGCATAGCATAAAGCATGTCCCACGCAACAAAAAGTTTATAATAGGAAGTCCATGAGCAGGGTAGTCTAATCTAATTTATTAGCGTAAACACCTGATTGAGTTGTTGTTTTTTTTTTTAATTACGTATAGAATCATAGAATGGTTTAGGTTGGGAAGGACCTTGAAGATCATCGAGTTCCAACCCCCCTGCCATAGGCAGGGACACCTCCCACCAGACCAGGTTGCCCAAGGCCACGTCCAGCCTGGCCTTGAACACCTCCAGGGATGGGGCCTCAACAACCTCTCTGGGCAACCTGTGCCAGTGCCTCACCACCCTCCAAGTGAAAAACTTCTTCCTAATGTTTAATCTAAACCTTCCCTCTTCCATTTATTTTATTTACACTTGTGAAGAAGTCTTAGCAGCTCCAAACTGTAATAAATCTAAATATACTTCGTTGTTCATATGCTGTATTTGTGATTAATTTCTAAATCCATGCTGATAATTTTAAAACTTTTGTATACATTGATTAGATGATAATGCTACAATACTGATACAACACTTCTGCAAAGAACAGTAATAGCATTTACAGCACCAACTTACAGTTTAGTAAGTGTATTCAAGACAAAGTTTTTCACGTGGGGAAAATGAAAATCTTCCATAGTAATGACAGTACGGCAATCACAGATTGCCATTAACTTCTCCAAATACTTGCATGTTCTCTGTGCTCTTTTTCATGGATTGTCTTAATGCTTATAGAGCTGGTAGTGTGATAATCTAATAATAATGGCAGTGTGTTTTAATAGCCGTGTAATATTTTGCCTCCTGTTGGTTAACCCATTCAAAGCACCGAAACGTGAAGTAATTGCAGTGAAGTGGATATTTAGGCTCTTGTGTTAAAAGACAGTACTTGGTTACAAGAGAGAGTGACTTTATTGTAAAAATACCAGGTACTTTAATATTTTGTGCTTTTTTTCCACAGATTAATGCAGCTGTCCAGCAATGTCTTGATTATTTTGAATTTTGCAAGGCAGCAGTTAATAAAAATTCTGGAGTCAATGACTTCTCCCAGCAGCATTGTAGTGAGTACCTTTGCATGTCTTGCATTATGTGCATGTACATCCACATTCTCTGGGTCTTTGAGCACTCTGCCTTGAGAGGAAGACATTCCATCTGTTCTTTTGCTTCCCAAAATGTTGTATGTCCATCTTTTGAGAGAACACTAATAGCAGTGTTTAGTTACTTAAGCTGTCTGTCTTTATATACAAAACGATCTATGTATGTTGCAGGTAGTAGCTAGGTACCGTAGAGTACTAAGCTAGAAGAATCAAGTTCTGATTTTTTTGGTTTTATTGTTGAAGGTGATAAGCAGAACTTTTCTTACACTGGACAAGAATTGCAGTACGTCTATTTTGTTCATTCACTGTGCCTTTTGGGAAGATTGTTGATCTATAAGCAAGGCCGAAATCTCTTTCCAGTACAGCTGAAAAATAAAAAAGGTAAGGGGAGGGCTGAAGAAAATGGAACCTGTTGAGCAACACTTTATCTGTACTTGACATATGTTTACACTGCAATATCGTGGACATTATACTCTGTTTTGCAATTCTGTGCCCAGGAACCTTTCTTAAAAGGTGGTGTAGGTAATTTTGAGCATCAACACTGTTTTTGAATCTTTGATAGACATGGTTGAATGGATCACTTTTATCCTTACGCTTAATATATTAATTTCATGTTGAAGGAGAGTTGGATCAGTGTGTAAGTCTTTCTAGGTATGAGTAATATCTTTTGTCAAACCAATTGATATAATTGATTGGAAGAAAAGACACGCGCAGGGACCAAAACCGTTTTTCAGGTGTGAAACAAAATCAGTATTTTCAAGCTAATTGCAAATTGAAAACAATTGCTCTGAGCTTAACTTATTAATATAATTAAGGTAAAACAATGGTAGAGGAAAAGGTTGGTACCTGTGGAACAGAAGTGTTGGTAAGGACAGAAGATAAGAGATGGAAAAGCCCTTGGACATCCAGAAAAATCTACGTATGGTGATACATTGTGCAGGGTTGGCAAATGCAAGCGTGTGACAACAGCTGTAGTGTTCCATTACATTAATATCTCTATTAATTCAGTGTAGGATTAAAAACATTACTGGATACTAATTCTAAGACTAGTTTTTTGAAGATATTTTGTCCCTCTGGTTTGAGGATCAGGACGTAATAGATCCATTGTAGCAGTTGTGAGGAAGAAAAATATACTAATTGAGTGCTTTTGTCATTACTGGATTATAACACCATTCAAGCAGTGATCCATTGGTGATGGTTGCTTTTTTCTCTCCCCTGCAAAAGTAACATTCTTACCATCTGTCTTCTAAATAGTGTCCTTCTCAGCTTTATAGATAGTAACGCTTTCCTCACAAATTGCCTGATTTATTAACATAATTACAGTAAGTTGGAGCAATAGTTCCCAACATGCAGTTAGTTGCATGTTTTTTGGTTTTGCTTCAGACCTGAAGAAAAGTTGTCTGATAGCTTGTCTCTTTTCCAGTTGTTTCACTTAATTTAATAGTAAGGTAATGCTTTTTCCTATAGCCATGTATATTCAGCATTCTCAAACTTTGGCTGCTATTTTTTTCCATGGAAGGCATGGTAAAATTGACATTGGCTGAATTGGGAGCAAGATCAAACCTTATAAGTTCATCATGAAATACCATGGTAGTATCCCAGGGGCATGCATGTCCTTCGCTTTATCAATTGTACTTATGTTGATTTTCTCAATAAAGCAAAGCACTTTTTATATATATTTACAAAATCCATTTTATTTGTAAAATTAAAGTTGCACTTTAATTTGCTGAGTACTTTTCTTTTTTTTTTTTTGTTTTTAACAGATAGTGTATCCATAACTGATCTGTTGGTATTATTTACTCAGCTTATTTATTATTCTCCAAGCTACCCAAAGGCAGCTTTGGCAACACATACAGGTAAATATTTGGTTTTAATATATGCTAATCTGTATAATTATAAAGTTGTGTAGTAACTTCTTTTGCAGTTTTTAATTTGTGGCTGTTACTTGTGCAGATTTTTCTCTTCCCTTCCTTATCTTTCCTTCTTCCCTCTAACTGTGTTAAATCAGTGCTTAACAAAATTATAATTCAGAAGCATTTATGTAAGCCACACAGATATGTTTGTGTAAGTTAAAATATAAACAAATACTTTTTGTGTTCACCAGACAATTATTCTCCAGCAAGTCTTGTTATGGAGATTCTGCAAGTTTTTTGTGATCAAACAGGATGTGCTGCTGAATGTTTATATAAGGATGCAGTGATAGATGCCCTACTTCATCCTGTTCAAACTTTACTGAGTGGCACAGAGGTTTGTAGTAATCTTTGAAATAATTTTTAAATCTATAGAATTATTATCATTTTTCTGTATTTTCTATGTAGAAGATTTATTTAGTTACATGGTAACTTCTGTAGTATTTTCTACCTTAGCTGTTATAGGAATCATTAAATAGTGTAGTCTGTCATTATGATCGGTCTGACAAACTTGGTTTTCTTAAAAGCTTGTGAATAGTAGCAAAAATTGTTCTTTAGGGAGACCATTTCTTTGAGAAAATACCATAGCTTAATTATTTGTTTGTTTTTTTTTCCCGTCCGATGTTTTTGTGTGTCTTTTGGATATTTCTTGGATGCTTATTTGCTGTACCTCCTATTTAAAAGGCAACCTACTTTTATTCCTTTTTAAATTCATCTGGCAACTTGAAGTTAAGTGTATAAATAATATAAATACTCAATAATTAGTATAGGTAAAATATGTAATTCTTCATGGGAAATTATTTTCTGAATCGGTAAAAGGAAGAGTTTGTGATTTTTTTTTCATTTTTTTTTTAAAGCACTTCTATAAGAGTTGTAAAAATCTGGGGAAACATTATCTACCTCTAGATACTGAAAGTCTAGTTATATTTTCAGCCTGTCCTGTTGTTTTTGTTTTGACTGAGATGATTTAACTGATCTAGGTGACTGTAAGTCTCAAGACAGAGAGGCTGAGGGTCTGAAATGCCCATGGAGGAGCCTGAACTATCTTACATAAAGAGACTCTGAGAGAAATTAATGGCTGATAAGAATTTACTTCCTGAGATTCGTGCTTGAAAAGGCAGTTTCTAAATTAAATACCTCATCTATATTCTCTACATTCTCAAAGTTGAATTTTGTCAGTATCCTTCTGATTATTTTTTCAGTGCAATTTGTGTGTTTTTCAGAAAAGACACTTCATATTAATTAATGAAAATATTTTTACCTATACAAAAGTATTCCAATGCTATTTCAGAAGTTTCCAAGTAAATATTTAAAGTATGTATTTCTGTAAAGCTTAAAGCTATAGTCCTGCAAAAACTTGATCATGTCAATAATTTAGCTCTTCTGTGCAGTAGCATTACTTACACATTTTATTATAAGCCTATCTATGGATGCTTTTCCAAATTAACACTTTAGGTTGTCTTGTTTTTACTGTGCAAATTTTTTGGAGTACAAAAAATGACTGAGCCTGCATATGCTTTGAACACTGATAGTCAAATTTAAAAACAGTACTAAGGCAATCATTGATTTGCTGTGATGGAGTCCTGTGTAAATCCCCTAGGCAATCTGTGTGTTCGCATGGTATTCTAAAGCATATACAACCGTCTCACTTTTTTATTATACATTGGTAGTTAAAAAAGAAATTACCTCAATGTTTAACAGTTCTTCCTTTTTTTTTTTGGTTTCTACCATGCTCTGCTGCTTCTCATAGGTAGCTGAACTCTTAAATTGTAAGCCTTCCTGTGACTTAGTAACTGGTCTGTTTAAAAAAACAGATCAGATTCAGGCATATTTAATGCACAGGAGCTGTAGTAGGTTGGTTATGTGTTGTGAATCTGGAATATGTCATATTTGTTGAAGGTGCAAATTGTTTTGTATTGCATCTGGCAAACAATGGCTAGAAAAGGTAGACCAAGTCAGAGTGACCCTCTTTGTCTTTTACAATTTGAACTGGTTTTGCTTCCCAGCCAAACCATTGGCTCTTCTTAGACACCCAGGAATCCTAATGCTGGACACTACTACTGGACCATGCCTATATCGGAAGGTTATAGCCATGCACACATCTTTCTTCAGCTGGAGTTGTGGGGTGGGTAGCACTGGAGCTGCAGTGGGGCTCCTTGGTTGTACAATGGGCGTAATGAGCAAACACAGTGATGTTATTTTACATTTGAGCTCTGAATTCAATCAGATAAGTGCAAGCCTTACTTGCCTTTTAAGCAGAATAGTATTGTGTATCTGTAGTAGCGAGGAGATGAGAAGCTTGGTGGCAATAAGCAGGAGTTGTCAGAAGGATCAGTTTGTGGGCAGCAGTATTGATCTTTTGGGCTCTTTAGCCTCTGAGTTGCTGCTGAAGCATAGCTGGTACAGAACTTTGCTTTTATATTCCAAATAAACAAAGTACTATGTTTTGGATTTTTTTTTTTTGGTGTTGCACAGGGAAAGCAAAATAGTAATGCTCTTGAAGAAACAGTGACAGCACAGTATGTTCCTTTCTTAGAATTAGGAACAATGATACCCAGTAACTTAAAAATAAAAGGTCAGGGAGATTTTTAACCCTCTGTATTGCTGAAAATTTTAACTAAAAAACCTAAAGTCAAAATGGTACTTTTTCTTGGGTTACTTTGACCACCGGCATTAATAGTAAATTCCTTAAAATTTAAAGTAGGAAGACTATTTTTCCTCTGTGCACTATATAAAATGTAGAGCTACCTGTCAGAGAAGAAGTAGGAGCTGGATTGCATAGCATTTTAAAAATAATTTCTTCTGTGAATCCAGCTGTCCTTGATGAATAACAGAAGAGTGGAGAAGACTTAAGCAGTGGCCCTCAGCTTCAGAAGGGTGGTGCTTTATTCTCCATTCTGACGTACTAGATATTTAACAAGTGTCACTGGGAACAGTAATCCCTGCTAGCTCATCTCACTGTGGACTCCACTCTCTTGTCCGGGGTGTGGGTAGGGGGAAGCTACCAAAGAGGACTTCTTGCTTTGAAAACTGTCCTTCTTTTTTGTAAGTACGTTTGTGTGTAATTCCTAGGAATTTGGAGGAATATAGACAGGGACAGAGTTTGGATGAGCATTTTCAGGACACTGTGTAAGTCCTGCAGAATTACAGCTGCTGTCTACTGTAAGGCCCTTGGCCCATCTCCCCGTTATTTCCCCTCCCCTGGGCTTGGTAGCCTGGGCTCAGGACCAGCATAGGTAGTACTGTGAGTATCCAGCCTTGAAGAGAGCTGTTTGAGAAGGTGCTGCAAGGAAGCCTAAGCAGGGATCCCCCCAGCGATGACTGTCCTAATAAGCCTCAGTGTGGACTCACTCCACCTTCCACTCAGGAGTGTTTTATAAACTGAGATTCTTGCCCTCGTTCCATGCCTGTGCTGCGTTGTAGCAACATGGAATCCTCCTGTCCCACTCATGTGGACCCTGACCCACAGTCATGACTTCTTCACTTGCTTTGCCTCGGACCTGCTTTGTCACTGTAGATCCGGTTGCATGGTGATCACTGGGCTGTCTGACCCTGGTTACTGTGTCTGGTGCTGACCCTGACTCACTGACTCAGCTTCCTGGCTTAACCTTGCACCTCCATCATCATTGTGGAGCAGATCAGGACTGTTGGGTGAACCTAGTTACTATCACTGGACCTCATCTGCTCACCTTGCTTGGGTATAGTGGGACTGCCCGCCCATCCCATGGCAAGCCACTGCCTCTGCTGGCCTCATTATCACACTCAGTTCCTGGCTCCTTGTCCCTTGCAGGGCATCCTGCCCTCGCTGCTCCTTGACAGGTTCTTCATGGAGCACTGATGTTCTGCTTGTCTACTATTGGAATATTGACTTCACTTATTAATGAGCAATGGCCAATTTAGCATTAATTCGGGTAGTACGCTCATTAGTGATGGTACCAGGCTGTACAGTCTGAATTCCAGTGTTAAGTGTTCAAGTTTGCTTGATGACAGCCTAATTGTGCCTATACAGTGGTCTGAAGTGAATAAGGAATTGGCAGATGACTTTTGTTTTGGTCCAGTGGGGCAGACTTTCCTCATGATTCCAAAGCTGTTTGGGCCTACCGCAGCCTAGAAGTTGGGTAGACACAGAAGATCTCCTTGAGAACTAGAATTCCAGTTCTAACCGAAGAGTTGCCAATGGATGTTCAGCAATGAGGGAGTTAGCGTGTTTCTCCTCTTGATTCAGGTAATGCTGTTATAACCCTAGATGGCATATCGAAAGCTTTCCCACATTCATGGTGGGAAAAGAGAAAAAGGAGTTTAGAAATGTCTGTTCTCTGTATCTGTGCAGTCACTGAATTTCTGCCATAATCATTAAAAGTGACAATTACTGCGATTTGTGATGAAGACTTCTATGTGATGGCGTTTGAGCATAGGCTGTTTACTTGTTTTGTTTAAGCCATTAAGCAGTCATCAGAAAGGTGACCTTCAGGTTCTGCATACGTAAGCCAGACTTGAATAAACAGCTTTCACAGAAGCATTAAATGGGAAACTTTTTTTTTTCTTTCTTCCAAATAGGTATGTATAAATTGTCTTGAAACCACTTTAATTCATGTAGCTGATATTTTGGCAAGGATTGCTGCTGTAGAAGATGGTCTTTCTCTTCTTCTTTATGGAGAAAATGAAAAAACTGCCAGAGAAGATAGGTAAGAGTGCATTAATGAATAGCATTAGTGAGTACTTTAATGAATTACATTAGTCTTACGAGACTCATTTTCTCTTTTTTCATTTATCTATAACGTGATGTATTTTGTTTATGTTTGGAGTAAAATATCTGATTATCAAGTAAAGTAGTAAGTGTTTTAGAGAATGTATTAGGGAGACATTTATGTGTATAACCAGATGAAACGACAGTTTAAAGAAATACTTTTAGTAAGGGAGATTTCCATGGTTTACGTGTTTTTCTTATTCATGTGAGAGCTTTCCTTTCTCTGAATGTGGTTCCCTTATATTCGTAGCGCTGCTGTTCAGGTGAAAGGCCTCTCCTCTCTGTTTTTTGTTTGTTTTTAGAATAAATATTAAAAATTAACCTAACTTATTAAAAGAATAGATTTAATGTAGCATTCACTTTTCAATACATCTGGTAGAGACAGATTTTGTATCAGAAGCTGACATTTGTAATGCTGTACCTAACTTAGGATCTGTGTGATCCTGTGGGTAGTATATTGTTAGTTGATGCTAAAACTTGAAACAGGGCAGTAAAACTGAGACTAGCCTTTAAAAATATCTAAGCTGCGTGTCATAAAAATGTGTGAAATGTATGTCTTCTAAGTGGAGGAATCTCAGAAGTTGCATATGTTTTTAAGGGGGTTTGGAAGTAAAGGATAGTATTTTGGAGAAAGAGTTTTCCTTTGCATTGCAAGCCTAGAAAACTTCAAAAGGAGATCTTGGATAGGAAAAAGGAAGAACAAGGACAAATTTTTGCCTTGTAGTGATATCCTTAACACTGATTAAGCAGCAGCTAAAATGGTTGTCTTGTTACTCTTCCCAACTGGACTCTTACAAAACATACAGTCTGTGTAGTTCGTGCCTACGTGCCCTGGAAGAAAGACGATGGATGCATTTTTACCTTACGTAGACCTGTAGCCCAAGTAAAATCACTTGCTGTACACTTCTTTTCTTTTGACTGGTGTTAAAAGTTAGAATATCGTTCCCTCCACAGTGGGTCGTAGTTTCTTTTCATAGTTTATTTTCCCCTAGAAAAAATTAAATACATTTAGTCAGAGGATTTGTTTCAAGGCTTATTGATGACTACAAACAAACATTTTAAAAGTGTTATTTTATTTCTAGTCCTGCAGCTGTTCATGTAATTGTTCAGTTTACAAAGAAACTTCTTCATGACGACATTTCTCTTTTATCTGGATCCGAGATTTTGCCAGTTGTTAAAGGAGCTTTCATTTTTGTATGTCGTCAGATGTACAAAACTTGTGAAGGCCTGCAGATGCTAATTCCTTATGGCTTGCATGAGTCTATCGGAGAGGCCTGGAAAAAGGTAAATCTTGTTTTGGCTTGGGAAGATTGGAAAGAATCTTACTGTAGAGGTTCAGCTTACGTAATAGGTGCTCTTTGCTTCAGGTTGCTTATATTAAAGTAGTGAGGTAATGCTTGGAATTGTTCTAAAAACGAAGTTCTACTTTTCAAATTTTCCTTCTGTACAGAAGCTTAGTTTGAGACTTCTGTGCCTTGAGATTAAACCAGGAACTCTCAAGATGCATGGATAGACCTATTGTTCATAGATCAACTCCTTTCTAAATGTTGTCTTTGATGCTGGAGGTCACCTGATGTCATGATAGCCACTGTCCACCACAGATCTGGTTTTCACTCTTGGTTTGGGATATTTAAGGAAAACCTCTTGAGATGTGGTCTTAGTGATTTTTAGGCTAAAGTAGTTAGCTTTGGTCAGAGATACTGAGGAAGAAAAGGAAATGCCAAATATTTAACTTAAATAGTTAGATGCCATTGAAATATTCTCAAGGGACCATAATGAGCAGTGCCAGGCAGGAGTTCTTGTCTTACCTGTGTATTTGGATACCTCATGAAGTGTAGAGTCTGTATTTCAACTTCAGTTTGATTGCTAGTCTAATGCTTTTTCTGCATGAAAGAACAGTTCTGCGTATTCTCCCTTCTGTTATAAATTTACTGAACAAGGTATATGGATCCCTGCTTTATTCACTAAACTTTTCTATTTTCAGTGTTCTGATAGTTGTATGCAGTGTGAAAAGTCTTACGTATTACTATAAAAATTTAGTTAAGATGGAAAAATGACAGCAGGTGCTGCAAGAGCAGTTTTCCTAAATTCACAGTGAAGTAAAATTCAAACAAACGTTTGAATCATTAAAATCTTTGGCGGTATTTAGGTAAGAGTAGCATACAAAGCTTCAACTTTGGCTTCCAGCTAAACTGAAAGCATCTTTAAACTATCATTAGTAGAACACTTAGTGGAATAGCAAAATTTAGCTGTGTTGTTTCACTTCATACTGAAAAATGGAACCATCTCTTTTTTTTTAACTCCCGCGATGGTAAAATGTTTTCATAGAGAAGGATCAGAGCAAGCTGGAAGAAGAAAGTTGGCTAAAAAACTAAAGATTCCTTTTGGAGGCAAGGAAGCAGGAGAGATTGAATGCAAGGGAAAGGGAATGGAACAGCTATTCTTCCTGTCAAGTGCTGTATGCTTTTATTATGATTAGAAATTTTAAAAATACAGTCACAATGTAAACTCAGGCAAAAAATGTTAGAAAGATAGAACATGAATAGAAGGGAGACTTTAAATCACCAGCTTGTGGGTCTTTCTCACTGCTTTTATGTACGAATATTATCATGAAAGCATACATTTTGATTGAAAATAAAATATATTATTACTTACAATCATAATTATATGACAGTAAACTATGTTTCTCATTAAAGAATGTTGGTTTTGAAACTTAGGCTCTTCCTTGCATTGAGAGCTTTAGGATTTCACTGAATTAAGGAGTTTAGTTCACTTGAATCATGCTGTAATTTACGTAACTCAACAATCTGTCTGTCTTTCTGTGCTTTCCTATTGTGTAACTAGTCAGTCTTACTTGAACTAACCTGTTACTCTATTTAATGTTTATCACAAGCAGACTGTTATATGCTTTTGATGGGCATTTCCAGTTATTTGCTCTAAAGCACCAGAGCGTTTGCACATGCACAAAAGACTTCTTTGCACATTAAAATCATCTATGATGGTGTAGAACATCATTTAGACAAATTGTTTTGACACATACAAGATAAGTAGGCTGAATGTGTCGAATTTAAAAACAATCATGAAACATTTAACTGACAAAATGCCATTTTTTCACATCACTTTGGAGGTCAAATTGAGACTGAAGTGTAATCTACAAATTCAGGACCTCAGGAATTGACAGGTTGGTACAGTAAAGTTGCATTTTCAACTCTGCCATCTTGATTAGTTTTTAAATTATTTTCTGTAATTTTTCAATTTTAAAACATCTGTGGTTTATAAAATATTCTACCATTTGTAGTGTAGCAAAAATGGTGGACTTTGGAATCTAGCCAAGCAGTAGTGACAGTTTTTTAATGGATAGACTGGTAATTTGTTTCCTCTGATTTTACATGTCTCCTGGGGTTTTAAGACTGATGGAGAAACAATTTTTTTTCTTGGCAGATTCTCCTGGAATTCTGGGACAGAATTTGTACAGATGATACTAAAAGGGGAACTTAACAGATTCAGGGCAACTGACTGTCTTAATAATCTTTTTTGGATATATTAGATCACTTTTATGAGAGAGTAAATTAATGACTGCTTGCTTTCATTTGCATGGTGCAATATGCTTTTTATCCCTGGAAAGATAAACCAGCTTAAATCATTCATCTTACATATACAGTGTTTTTCACACTAGTTATTTTCAAACATAATTTAAATTAGAAACTTCGTTTAATATAAAATTGTGTATGTATGTTTATCTATGTCTGTATGTCCAACTATATCCATACCAATATAGATACATTTATAGAATGTATACATAAATAAAATAAAAATTGACAGAATTACTTAATAAATTTGGTACTGAGTTGTTGACTCCAGAGGCTTTTATTTCCATTACCTGTGACAGAAGTAGAGAGTTGCTTTCTGTTTTTTTGTTTTGTTTTGTTTTGCTATTATTAATACTGATTTTTTTGCTTTGGGAGTCTCCAGTTAAAAAGTAAAAAAAAAAAAAAAAAAAAAAAGTGCTTTATATTTTAAGAATTTTAATGAAAGTTTAAATAATGTACTAGCTTTAAAATGGTTTAAGCCCAAGGAAAAAATAAAAAATAAGCTTTTCTGGAATAAAACGTGTAGTAGAATAGTGTATTCTGTGCCAAAGGCTAGAGTACAACCCGATCACTGTTATTTTTTTAATGTATAACAAGAACATGAGCAAGATCTGGAGTTTAAAAATGGTGTAAATAAACAGTAAGGAGGAATTTATTTTTTTATTTCAGACAAGTTTGCTTTCAGAAAGAGTACCCACTCCTGTGACCGGCATGGACTCAACTTCTTCGATAAGTCTAGAGTCCAAAAACACGTAAGTTGATGCTTAATTTATGCACGTGCACAAGCATGAACATATGCTGCTAATTTATCCACAGCTGAGGCATCTTATGACCCTGTGGTTTTTTTGCTAAAAGCATAGGGGTAGGTAAAGGGAAGTCGTCTTAGTATAGGTCTGAGTAGAGTTACAAAATTGTTCTTGCTCTTTCAGGACTTTCTTGTCTTACAGAGTTCTGTCTAATGTATGTAAGATTGACTTATAGTTGATTCTCTCTAAATACAGAAATTGGTTTGAGGAAAATGTGAATTAGAAAGGATAAAACAAAATAGCTGTCAGAGTTTATCTTATGGCTTTGATGCAGTGTTGGTTTAAAATGCTGTTCTGCTGAATGGTATCTACACCTTCAAAATACTATGTAGCAAGATTGGCAGCATTTTGGCTGAAAGCCTAATATGTATTAAGTGAAAGACATCCTTCCTTTTGCACTAAAACGTAACGTCCATTTTTCTAGAAGTTTGTATGCATTAATATGAGAAATACACAAATATTTGTGAGCCTGAAAATTCAGGGTGATGTTGCTGTTAGTGCAGAACCTAGTTAATTAAGTAGGTTCTTGTTTATACTTTACCATAGATTGCGTGTATAATTTGCGAAGATGCCTCTATAGTCTGTGGTGGTGGCATGTGAACTGGTTATAGCAATTTAAATCTAGTGGTGAAAAGAAATGTAGGGATGCAGAGCTCTGACTGAGAAGGCTGTTACTAATCACTACCGTTGACATAAGCTACAATTTCCTCCTAGCATCTAGATTTTTCATTTAACTATGGAACAAGACATGCTTATATATTTCTGGGTGAAATTTTTGCTTCTGAACATGACATAGCAGGGATTTTGCAGGAGATGTGATTAAAGTTTGGGGTGGTAGTTCGCTGCTATGAGAAAAGCTGTGTGCTGCTTGCTGGTGATGGGAATCAAAAATGAGAAATGAGAACTAGAGATGAGAATCCAGCAAGGAAATGCTTTTAGAGAAGCAGAATCAAGCAGAATCACAAGAGTGTAGTGATACTTGCAGGGATGGTACCTAGTCAAAGGTAGGTAATTCACTTTTCCTTTTAGGGCACAGAATACTGCAGGGATGGTACCTAGTCAAAGGTGATGTAATTACTTCACTTTTCCTTTTAGGGCACAGAATATTTTGTAGGGCAGACTTTATTCTTGCAATTGCTGTTCTTCCTTGCCACGTCTGTAGAAAATATTTTCCTTTTACTGCTGTTAGTACGTGAAGCTATTGTGTGTATATAGCACCTTATTTTCATAATTCTGTAATAGTTTCTAACAGGAGCCTTTATCTCCTTAAATGTGCATTTTTATTAGTTCCTCATTGTGTTTTTACACTGGTGAGAAATTCTGAGCCTGCTTTGCCAGTTTGTCGCTGCCATATGAATACCTTAAAAGACTTGTCTAGAGTCAGCTGGGAAGTCATAAATACATTTAAGGATGGCATGGGTCTTTTGTGTTCCCCATTACATCATCTTTCCGTTCTGTGTTCCTACCTAACCTTAGTTTTCCCAGGATGATTTTAAATGTTTCTACAAAATACAGTCTAATACGTATAACTTTCCCAAATGCTTTTTAAAAACTAGTGTAAACATATGGAGTAAACAGAGTCTAGTGAATGAAATGCTGTTTTTCAAAGTCAGAAATTGTAGTTTTTCCCCATGCTTTTTTACGTACCTTTTAAAATTATTATTTTGCTACTCTTGCAGTGTGTTATGGGAGGAGACTTTGTTAGATGCCTTGCTAAATTTTTCTGCCACACCGAAGGGACTATTTCTGCTTCACAGTACAGGTGCTATGAATGACTGCGTGAACTTTATGTTCAACAGTTTATCAAAAAAACTCCAGGTAAGCATTATAGAATCTCTACAGCTTTTCTTTCTTTTAATGATTCCAATTAAATAAAGAAGAAAGAAAATAAATCCAGAAACCATTTTGTCACTTAATTTTTGAAAAAATAAATTTAAAGTGTAGCTTTTCACCTTTGACATTGGTGCTACACTGATTTAAGTTTGTTGGATGTTAGTCATCTTCAATATGTCAGGTATTTGTTTAGGTTTTCTGACTTTTTATAGTAAAAAGTTTGAAATGCTAAAGCAAAATATGTTTTCTTTTTTTTTTTTTTTTTCTAAATGCAAATTTTTCTAGACCACGTAGGTAGGCAGTGTTGAAATCTGCATATGCTAGACAGTACTTGAAATGTAACCAAAAATTGGATAATATGCATTTTAGGAGAAAAAACATAATGTTACAGACATCCTACTGAATGTGTGCAAAAATACCTATTGTAATGCAAAAGTTTTATTCTTTGCTGATGTTGCATGTCTCAACCATAGTATTTTGCATTTAAATTTTGATAAGATACTTGCTAAAGATGTTTGGTTTGGAATCTGACCCTGATAAATCTGTAGAGGATAATATCTATGCACTGTTCAAGTCTAACCATACTGTGGATTAAATTCTGTAAACAAGTGTAGGAAAGATCAATATTTAAGAGATCATTTGAAAGTTTCATGCCCTCTGAATAACTAACACTGTGCTTTTATATTTGTTACTAACAGAGAAATGCATGTGAAGAGTTTGGTAATAGAGTGATTGTTACACAAATGGCAACAACACCGACAGGTGCAGTAGCTCTACAGAGTTCAGGTAAATTGAAGAATGATGTTATGAATACTTACATGCTGTAGTCTTGCATATTAGAAAAAGATTGTGAGAAAGATGTTAGAAAACATCAACTGAGCAGAATAATTACGCAGTATTAGCAAAGACTGCGTAATTAGACATTAAATGTCTATTGATTTCTTCTTGATGGAAATTTATTCTTTCCAACTTTTAAATCATTCACTTATCTTGATGCTGGATTTTGGTTTTGTTTATTTTTTTTTTTCTTAAATTAAGCAAAACCGTTACTTCGTCAGTTTGGATTTCCAGAAATTTCCTATATGTGCATGAAGACATTTCTGTCTGTTAAAAAATAAGTTGCTAACAATTTGCAAGTGCTTCTTATTGATCTGTAGATCAGAATTAATAACTGTTGATTTGTGTAATTTGTATGTACTTTCTGTGGCTACTGACTGCTCAAAGGCTGAGAAACCGTGAAGTTCTGAATGTCATTGGTGCTCTTATACGATAGTGAGATGGAATTTAGATTATAAGAATTGACAATTTTTCTCATATGTTAACTCATACCACAAAGTCCCTGCAGATTTCTTCTCAGATAACTCAACTGTTGCCATACCACCCAGGGGTCTGGGTAGTCGTTATGTTAAAACTAGAATCTTATCAATAAAGTAAAGCTGCTGTCTTAAGTTGTGAAGGAAGTCCACGAGGTACAAAAGTTGCAAATAATTCTCCCGAGTATCTAGAAGCGGCTGGTGTGTGATTAAAATGACTTGACTGAAAGACTGTCAGAAATATAGGCAAAGTCTGCCAATCAAGGAAACTGATTGTTAATTGCTTATTATTTATGCCTCTGGGATCTTTCAGAAAGCAGGGAGCAGATCTACTTGAGGAGTAACCCATCTGTCCTGTTTAAGGTTCTCGGCCAAGTTACTTCTTATGGCCCTTGGTGTCAAAGACAAATGGTAGACCAAAAATAATCAGTGTTGGTTTTCAGTGTTGAGAGGAGGTTGTGTAATGTATGTAAAGTTTGTATTAAGCCTATAACTTACATTTGGAGATTTCAGAGTTAGATGGCTGTCCTTCCTCTTCTATTTTAACATCTAACTTTTTAAATTCACCTAGTAGTTCTTCTCTTAAAAAGGTTTTTCCAGTCCTTAACTTTTCAATGTGGTATGTTTTCATTTATTAATGAGTTATAGTAAATCTGTATTTTCAAAACCACGGAGCAAATACTAGCGAAGCCTTGATCTGTAGCAGTTAACTTGTTAAAGAAGGTCAGCAGCTCATTTACATGGAAGTTATATAAATATCATCCTACTCTAGTATAATAGTCTTTGTGTACTGTTGCATTAGATTTTAAATTGAACATAAGCAGACTGCTGTAGAAAGGTAGTTTGACTAAAGGATAGAGAACAGCAGGGAGGGTAACCCTCAGGCAGTCTGTCTTGTGAAATTTTAGTCCACAATGCAGAGAATTTTGAGAATCTGGTTTAGGATTATGGTGTGAAATGTTTTTTTAATATGAAGATTGTTTTTCTGGTGTTCTTGCCATTCAGATAATTAGAAGAAACATTTGTTTTAGGTTTTATAAAGGCACTTGTAACTGAATTATGGGCTCTTTTGGAGTGTGGAAAAGATGATGTGAGGGTAACCCAACCCAAATCTACTCCAGTTGACCCTATTGACCAAAGCTGTCAGAAGGTGAGAAATTACTTAATCTTCTGTTTTGGCATGGAAAAAATAGTACTGTATTTCAGATAGGATAGTACATACCTTTCTGTAAATTTTTATTGCAACTCTACCTGCTTCTTGGCATGTGGGGCAAAATTAAGTGTAAAACACTAACTGATGACTGATTGAAAGAATTTTTTTCCTGCATGCCAAGTCACAATGTCAAGGATCGATTAAAATCCTATTTACAGACACTACTGCCTTTTTAGATTATATAGACACTTGCTAGGGTTTGCAGTCTAATTTTGGGCAACTCTATTTATGCCAAGTTCAGCCTACAAAGAAGAATAAGAACAAACCTAAAGCAAATGGCAAATAATTTTTAAAGTTTATTTGGTTATACTTAACTAATTAACATTCCCTTTTGTCCCCCATTTTTTTCTTTCTCTAGTCTTTTCTGTCTCTGATAAACTTGCTCACTTACCCTGCAGTTTTTGAGCTCCTGAGTAAACAAGATATACCAAATAAACCAATGTATTCACTCCGCGAAGTACCTACAGATATTATTGTAAGTATAGTTTTTATTTTGAAAGAAAAATAAATACTTCTGTGCAGACATTTTTCCTGACAAAAAGTTACCATAATAACAGAATAAGTTTTTTCTTCGTAGTGAAAGATTTTGAAATTTTCTGCATTTTGTATTCTATACAGCATGAGGGCAGTATATGCACATATTACTTCATGTTAACCTAAATTTTCATTTTGAAATCCTAAAGATAGTATAAAACTTGATGCCTAATCTAAAGATCATCTTTTTTGACTTCTGTTAGAATTGTGGTTTTCCATGGAAAAAAATTGACATACGTAAACACCTCAGTATGTGCATGCAGATACATGCTGGAAAATGCTGGAAAATCTCTGTACTTCTATTTTATATAATATTGCTCTATCACACTGTGGATTTAAACAAAAATTAAAAAAACAAAAAACAAAACCCAAACCAAACCAAAACCTCAAGCACAGGTGATTCGCACACAGAAAAAATCACTAACTGGGAAGTTACTGTTTAAGGCATATTTCAGTCCTAAGAAAAATGGTCTCACCTTTTCTGTATTTAGTATTGTTTTGTATTAGTTCATCCAACTGCAATCCACTTTTTTTTTCTCATCTACAAAGCACAGGCAAATTTAATCTGTGACCTTGACTGGTAGTTAATTTTTTTTCTAATGAGCTAGCACTTTGAATTGCTGTTGTGTTAAAGTGTTCGTAGCACAAGCTCTGGATTGGTGGTAGTTGAAGTTGTTTCGACAGCTTATATCATAATACTGTGTGTTAGGTTTGGAAGGGATTTTTGTAGTTCTTTTTTGTAACACTGTGTTGGTGATTTCAGGAGAAAATGGGATGATAAATGTCATTTTTCCAATACACTCAATGTGTCCACTGATGGATAGTTCTGTTCAGTCATCAAGTTTTCTCAGGCACTGGGAGCAGGGGAGATAGATGTATATTGAAGGTGATACATATTTGAGAGCTTTCAGATCGGGGTGGATCTTAAGTAATGATTTTTGTGACTTTTGAAAGCCTATGTTGTTTTGGCTTTTGAGGCACTTCAGTAGTTTGATGGTATTCTCTCGGTTTCCAGAAATAGCAATACTGATACAGTTGTTCAAAGTTCCCTGAACTGTTACAGATGTTTTGGACGGGGTTTGTCTCACTTACATCCTGTGCAACAGTGGGTTTTGTAAGCTGAAGCTAGACATCCAAGATTCTGTAGTTAAGAGAAGGGAAATAGTCAGTTAATCGAATGTTAATTTAACACATAATGGCTAAGTCTAAGTACTCAGAACACTTCTGGGGTTAAGCGGACGTAAACATTTGTTATAACCATATTTTTGGGCAGTGATTGCACTAAGCTAAAGATTAAAAAAAATAAATTGACCAGATGTAACTATGGTTAGAAAGCATAGTAAAAGCAGTTTTGGTGCCACTAGAAGATTTGGTTAGAAGACCTAATTGCTTTCTGTGCTTCGTTTTTCTGTATTTCTGAATCATGTCACATTGCCACGGAACCTGACTTGTAGTATTTATGCTGAACTATATTTGATAATGCACAGAACTTAATAATCTTTGCATGCCTTTATTTCTTAAACACACAGGATTTAAACATTTTTTCCTCCTTTGTATTTTTGGCTAACCAGTTGCATCATTAACCGAACAGATTATCACTTGGGCTTTTAGTACTTCTGACTGATGACTAATCAGGTTTTTATTTTGTGCCCTTGAGAAAATTTTTCTTAATACATGCCAGTTTTTTTTTTAAACTCTTTGCCATATAAAAATATTTTAGAAAACGAGGCTGATAAATCAGGGTCCTTCTGCCTGCTTCCACTCTTCCTTTGAGAGGTTCTACAGTACACCTATTCAAGGGAATCTGGCTTGGAAGGTACCCTCCAGACCTGTAGCTTTGAAAGACATGTTTAAGCAGGTGAAGTTTGTTTTTTTTTTGTTACCCCCCCCCTCCCCCCCCGTGATTATGGAGAATCTTGTATTTAGATGGCGTATCTTAGGTATTCAAAGTAGAGGACATCCTACCTGTAATATTTAAGCTATACAGTGTAGTTGAGCAGTGCAGATTTATCTGCACGTTTTTCTGATTGGACCTTGTGTTGGACCTTGTTCACTATCTTCCTTCCTAATATTCCAAATCAGAGCTTGGTCTGCTTTCTCAGTAGTTCTTTCTCTGTGCCTGCTCTTTCTACTCTATTGCAGGCTCCAACCTTTGATGTATAGCTGAGAGGAGGAGATGTTGGCAGAGAAATATCCCTTGGCATTTAACTCTTTGCACGTGCAAATATCTGAAAAGCCTTAAACCCCCAAAATATCGATCTCTTGCATTACTGATTTTATGAACAGCCTTGAGGTCCGAGTTTAATTATTTTATTGTGAATTTCATTGTGAACATACTATGTAGAAAAAATACATTCTTCATAGTCCCCTACCATCCAAAAAAATCTTGTAGGGTAAATATGGTTTCACTGTATTTTAAATAACAATGCATTTTATAAAGACACTCTATTTGACAAGTGCTGGAATTTTTTTTTTTCCTGCTATTGGGAGTTTTACTTGTGGTGTGTATTTCATCTATGTTGAAAAACAGAGCTTTGGTTGATTTCAAGAAAGTACGGATCCTAACTTTTCTCTTGTATCATATTGAAATGACTGATTGATCTAACCATTTGAATACTAAGTCTGTGTCTGAGACTATACTTCTTAAACGTGGAGAAAATAAAAGTTTGGATTTAATCCAGATTAAATAAAGCCTATAAGGACTTTGTAGTTTTTCTTCTGACCATAGCACAGCAATCTGTCTATGACACGATAACAGTGAATGTTTTTATGCATTTCTTAGTCTTTTAATGAAATAATTTCTTCAGAAGCAGTTTGGATATGCAGTGAACCAGGGGGGAAGAGAATTAGGTTGGATTTGTGGAAGAAGTGGGAAGCAGCCATGGGTCGTTGTCTATTACATGAAATGCTGTATGATGAAAGATGTAAGCCTCAACATCCAAGCTAAGCCTTGTTACGCTGAGAATAAATAGCTGTGTTTTGAAGCATGTAGTACTAACCAGTGTTAGAAAGGTATTATACTAAAGGATTTGCTGTTATTTTCATTAAAATAGATGTATACACATTTCAAACATACAAAAAAAGCCAGTTTAACATTTTTGTTATGGTTTAATACTAAATAAAAACTGGGGTACTTGATATGCTAGGATCTTTTTGTATGTTTAGTGATTTATTCTTTTTAACTGAGTTTTTTTTCTCCTAATCTTCCATATGGTTGTTTTTTTTTTAATCTAAGATTTTTATTTTTCCCCTTAACCTTCTATATGGTTTCTTTTTGCCATTGGCTTTTATGGTGGAAAGCACCTCTTCTTACAGAAATAATTTTAATGTGCATTTTATTAATAGGTTTCATTTTATAGTAAACATCCCTATGAAACTATTATGTGCATAAAATAAAAATTCATACATGGTTTTTTTTGCATTTGTCTTCTTTGGCAGGATATCATTGACAGGCTTATAATTTTGAATTCAGAAGCTAAAATTCATTCCTTATTCAGTTATGAACAATCACATATCTTTGGTCTGAGGTAAGATGCTCATTTTTTATTCTCTGGTCACATTAACTAAATAGGATGTAACATGCTTGGATGTGTTGCTTCTGATAAGATAACATTGTTTGGGTTTTATTATGCATGAAGGTGAAAATTCCCCCTTTTTTAACATAAGAAGATTAAATGAAAAATGGCCTACAAAATGAGAATAGCAATGAATCTAATCTTATTACCTGTAAATGGATATATTGTAATATGATAAGCAGTAATAGAAATTGCATGTTGTTATTTTGCCTAGTTAATTGAAAAGAACATGTGCTACATGCATTGTAGTGCATAAACCAAAAATCTTACCAAAATACTAAAATTAAGTATTTTTACCATATTTATATCAGTTTGGTTTATCTAGTCTCCCTGTACTTATTTTTTTTTTAATTTATTCGTTTAATTATCATCAATTTCACTAAAACTTTTTTTGAGGAGGGTACCATTTGATCCCAAATATTTCTAGAACCTGAAGGAACACATAAAATATGCTCACACTGTCATGCTCTTGCTTTGTAATATTAAGTGCTTTATAATATTTTAACATAGAAATTAGTTTCTGCGTTTTTCTGTTTTCCAAAGTTGAGTATATAAATCCTGAATTCATATTTTTGTTATGAACATATTTTGTGCAATTGGAATAGAAGATCTGCTGGATTGTGCTTCATAGTATGGAAATCTTTGATAACCTTGGTTGGGCGAGATGTAGCGCAATTGATTAAGTACTGCAACATTAGCTTTCTGCAACTGTATTTGTACTTTGATATCACAGTAAAATTATTTCATACTACATATGAATAACCATAAGATAGAGTACAGTTTGCTGATAAGGATGAGCATGGAGGACGTGAACAGTAGCAGAATTTGGAGCTGAGAGATAAATGATTTTGTCATATAAATCAGAAGTTATAAATGCTATTTTGAAGGAAATCACTAGTTGGGATAGGAATGAGAAGTCCTAAGATGAAGTTTGAAAAATAAGATATTATTCTGCATTTAGGATTATATTGACTCCATAAAAAGCTTCGTGGAACTCCCATTGATTTAATTAGGGATAAGGGAAAGTGAGATGTTTTACAGTTTGAAATAATAGTTTGCTTTTACATTGTGTTCTACCTTTATAAGGTAAAAGAACGGATTTCTCCTACAATGTTATTAGGAACCTTTGTAAGGTATAGGCAAAAATGAATTATTCAGCATAAGCTGTTGACTCCCGTGCTGTAAGATGGAGACTGGTGTGCAAATACATGGATCATGTGTTGAATGCTTACAATATTTTTAACAAGGCCTATACCCTGTGAAGCAACAGCACTGCCCATAACTACACATAGGAGCAATGTAAATAGCTTATCTATAATGACATAAAAGAAGTTTTATTGTTACACAGATAAGATGAGCTTCAGAGTTCACTGTGGTAAGGACATTTTCTGCTGGACACGGACAATGTCAAAAACCAAGTGAAAATCCAGTCAAACTGCCAGGTTTCAAGAAAAGATTAAGTAATATTTTCAGTGTGGAAACCTACTTGTAAAAGTGGTAGGTATCTTAAATAGTAATCAGAAAAAGGCAAAAAATTTAAAACATTTAAATGTAATTTTCAATAAAAGCTTCATGTTCTGTAGGGACATTTGGAATCTCAGTTGTATCTAGGACCTCATATTTAAGTTCGTTTTAACAGATTCAGTCTTTTTTTGTCTTTTTTTTTTTTTCTTTTGTTATTGTTCAAAAGCCCTGTTCTCTTCCCACCTGCCTTTCATTGCCTTTCCTATAAAAGAAAGGAAGGTACAATTCCAGGGATTTTAATATGGGCCTGTGTATACCACAGATTATGTAAGACTATTTTTTCCTGTTGATTAAATGGCATTTCGTGAGCATGTGGGGCTTGCTGTACAAAGGTATTTTGCAAATAATAGAGAATTGGCAACTGCCTGCACAAAGAACTTTTATTATTACATAGTTATTCAAAGTTCCCTATTAAAATGATACCAGAATTCTGGATGATTCTGGAATTTGCCATGGTTACTGTATCATTTACAGTATTAAGGCTTGCAAGAAACCCTGGGCTATATTATCTGAATATGAGAGGAATACAGGTAATTTTAAATACTTTTTGAAACCAAGTTCCATGAGCTTTTCTGTGAGTGCTGCTGACAGCAGACATCTGTGTTCTGTAAACTGAACATTGCCTTGTGTAGTTCATAGAATCATAGAATGGTTTAGGTTGGGAAGGACCTTGAAGATCATCGAGTTCCACCCCCCCTGCCATAGGCAGGGACACCTCCCACGAGACTAGGTTACCCAAGGCCACGTCCAGCCTGGCCTTGAACACCTCCAGGGATGGGGCCTCAACAACCTCTCTGGACAACATGTTCCAGTGCCTTACCACCCTTAAAGTGAAAAACTTCATTCTAATGATTAGTCTAAACCTGCCCTCTTCCAGTTTGTAGCCATTCCCCCTCATCCTATCACTACATGCCCTAGTAAAAAGTCCTTCCCCAGCTCTCCTGTAGGTCCCCTTTAGGTACTGGAAGGCTTCAATAAGATCTCCCCGGAGCCTTCTCTTCTCCAGGCTGAACAGTCCCAACTCTCTCAGCCTCT
>NW_009646500.1:1570605-1583518 GCF_000708025.1 Charadrius vociferus
TGAGGTTGGCTTGGGCCCACCTCTCCAGCCTGTCCAGGTCCCTCTGGATGGCATCCCTCCCCTCCAGCACGTCTACCTCGCCTAACAGCTTGGTGTCATCGGCAAACTTGCTGAGGGTGCACTCGACCCCACTGTCCATGTCCGCAACAAAGATGTTGAACAGTACAGGCCCCAGTACCGACCCCTGAGGAACACCACTCGTCACTGCTCTCCACTTGGACATTGAGCCGTTGACTGCAACTCTTTGAGTGCGACCGTCCAGCCAGTTCTTTATCCACTGAGTGGTTCATATGTTGATCCATGTCTCTTCAATTTAGAGAACAGGATATCGTGTGGGACGGTGTCAAACGCTTTGCCCAAGTCCAGGTAGATGACATCTGTTGCTCTTCCCTTGTACACTGCTGCTGTAACTCCTTCATAGAAGGCCACCTGATTTGTCAGGCATGACTTGCCCTTGGTGAAGCCATGCTGGCTGTCACCAATCACCTCCTTGTTTTCTATGTGCCTCAGCAGAGTTTCCAGGTAGTTGGTTTTCTCCTTGAGCAAATTCTGTCAAAAATACCAAATTCAGCAGCAGTTACATCAAATAATATCAGATGCTTAACAGGTCTGAAAATTTAGAAAGTTAATTAGAAAGACCAAAAGGTCTACATTTCTCTTTGCTGCTATGTAGAAATAAAATATTTGAATGTTTATGATCACTGCAACATTAAAAAACCCAAGTTTTATGACCAAATGATTTTGGGGAAACATTTGTCTAGAAATGTTTCTTTCTGCTAGACTCAATAGCAATAGTACAGCCAAACACACGTTATTTAGTCATTCACAAATCTGCACAGCTGTATACTTTGTTATTTGGTCGGGTATCATTGTACATGTGGCTCACCCAGAGCTGAGTGCTGGATTTCAGATCTGGTTTAATTTACAGACTATACTCGGAGGTCCTTTAACCCATGTTTATTGTTCAAAAGAGTTACAAATTTGCTTACTTGTATGTTAAGCAACTTCTGCAATTTGGAACTTGTCCTGGTTCCAGCTGGGATAGAGTTAGTTTTCTTCCTAGTAGCTGCTGTGTTTTAGATTTAGTGTGAGAATAATATTGATAACAGACATCTTTTAACCGTTCCTAAGTAATGCTTATATTAAGTCAAAGACTTCTTTGGCTTTCCATAGAAGCTGAGAGGGATCATAGCCAGGACAAGCTGGCCAAAGGAGTATTCCATACCATAGATGTCACGCTCAATATATAAATGGGGGTTGGCCGGGGTGCAGGAATCCACGATCACTGCTCGGGGCAAGTTGGGCAATTGATCGTCGGGTGGTGAGCAGTTGCATTGTGCAAAAACTTGTTTTGTGTAGTCTTTTATCATTATTATTGTTACTATTTTCTCTTCCTTCGCTGTCCTGTTAAACTGTTTTTATCTCAACTCATGATTATTTTTTTCTTTTCCCCCCTGATTCTCTCCCCCATCCCACTGCAGGGGTGGTGGTAGAGGCTGATGAGCGACTGGCTGCATGGTGTTTGGCTGCCTGCTGGGTTTAAACCGCAACAGAAATGTTTTTCTTCATGTGTATACTGTGCTTCAGTGACTTAAAATTATTTTGGTTACTAGCTGTGTAACTATAGGTATTTCCACAGTTTGTTTACTCCAAAAAGCACAGGTGTATCTGTTTTTAGTGCTAATATTGCAGTTTTTTGGTGGATGATTGTTTTCATTTTGAATAAGTATGAATTCTGAACTATTATTTTGAAGGACAGTCCTGCAGAGGCTGTGCTGTCAACTTTCCTTTTCAAGCTTGCCCGCTCTGAAAAGTGGTGTGCATGCAGTAGAAATCAAAGGGAAAACGTAAGGAAGCTAGATATGGTTTTGCATAGCCAATATCTCTCAGTGTATAAAGAATGGTCCCTAGAGTGCATTCATACAAACTAGGTCCTGTGTGATCAACGTAAAATACTCAGTTCCACAGCAAGCTATAGCCTAGTGCAACTCTGTGGTTTTGGTTTTTGGTTGGTTTTTTTTTTTTTAATTCTTAACTGGTATGCCTTTAATTGCATCTATTGCGTGCTTCTAGAATAAGATTTATTCATTCGAAGGCCCTTTTAAAAATTATTATTTTTATTAATTACAGGGAAAATTTAGGCAATAAGTTATAAGAATAAAAAAGTATATAAAGATTTCCTAATTTCTGTATACACAGACTTTTAAACTGTCAGTTCAATTTTCAACTTCAAAGCATATTTGTATTTACTTAGAAGCAGGAAGTTTCTCAATTGGCCAATATTCGTTGACAAAAGAACACTGAAGGCTGTCTTAGCCACTCCTTTGTACAGACTGAAAATCTGGGTGCACAGGAACCGGTACCAAAATTCTCAACAGTCTTTCTATTTTAGAAGATTTTGAACTTAAATTGCCATCAAAGCTGAAATCCTAAAGGGAATTTGTAGCAGTAAGCAAAGTAATACATTTTTAAGATACTAAACACAGAGAACTTTCTTAATTTACTGATCAACTTTATTTTTCTCATACAAGTGTACCAGTTGATCTGATCTTATAAGTTACTGGATGTGAGTGAAAAAAATATTTGTAAAGGTTTGACACTAGAGATCTTAACCACCTCCTTTTCAAGGCCAAGCTCTTTCAATCTCTGTAACTTATTTTAACAGAGGAATTAAGTAAACAGTGGTAACATACTTTTTCTTTCAGACATTAATTATATGGCATCAAGGCAACTTATCTAGTATTTCAGTACAGTGAATACATCTGTGAGTTGTGAGTTTTTACAGCCTGCCAAGAAAATATATGCATAATATATATTTTCAAAGCATCTGCCTAAAGCATTATTCAGGCATTTAAATATTGCTGTTCTCTCTATTCAGAAACTGAGTTTTCTGTGAATGTTAGTGACACTATGTTGTTAGCTGGATTAAAGTGTGGCAAAGTCCCAAATTTTTACCTTCAATAACCAACCCTCTGTCCCTGAAAAGTATCAATATTCCAAAATTAATTCAAAGATACTCAGTCAGTTTGCACAATGAACAGAAGAAACAGTGTTACTGGCAACAGGCATAGGCTGTGGGCCTACAAAACCAGTAAGGGAAATATTTAGGAAAGAGAATTTAAATGGCTTATACTATATTGACATCAAAATCAATTGGCATCTTGAAGTTTGCCTCAAAGCAGTATGTATTAGTCAAAATTTCACCCAGTGAAATCCAGGTGAATGAATTAAATCCTACAGGAGCTGGGAGATGAGCAAGCATGTGATAGGCAGGAGACAACTTTAGGGGTTTAGGAAATACAGATAATAAGCACCTGTGCATTGAAAACACCATTGTGTTTTCATCTGCATTGTAAACACACCCTCTTATATAATTGCATTTTAATAATAAGGTAGCTTCACTGTATGAAATAATTTGTTCCTTAAATTGTACTTACATGATATGTATTGTTAATTAGGAGAATGTGTGATTTTAATGATTGCAACACAATGGAAGGAGCATTAATTGCCTTGTTTTCTAGTGGTAGAAGAAATTAATCCTGATCATTCTTTTTCCTTAGATCAACATGCTATTTAGATTTATCCTCTCTTTCTCTTTCTCTTTCTCTTTCTCTTTCTCTTTCTCTTTCTCTTTCTCTTTCTCTTTCTCTTTCTCTTTCTCTTTCTCTTTCTCTTTCTCTAAAAGCATTATGAGTAGCAGAAGCTTTTTGAAGATGTTCTTATATGATTCTTTAAAATCATATTTATTATAAATTGAAGCAAGACTTTATTTACAACTGGTTTTAAACAAATTCCCCTTTAGAAGACATGGCATTCTTTTACTAGTTTCATGTTTTCTTTTCCATCTTCTTTTCAGAGACAGAACAAGGCTGTACCTCTTGCATTCTGCATATCTTTGTTTTAAATATACTGTCATAGCCCGTGAACACTGTTGCCTGATGTCACTGATGAATCTTTTTGATCACTAACTGATGGTACATCTACTCTTGCAACGAAATTTTTGGTGCTGTTGGCTGGATGTACTGAGGAAGCCCTTCTCATGCTACATTCTGTGGCATTCAACATCCTTATGTCTTACTGAACAGAAGAAAACCATGCTCATAGGGTTCCTCTTCTCGAGGGGAGGGAGGAGTATGGTGAGAGAGGGGAGGAACTGAGCCTGATAGTATTCGTTTCTTCCTCCAAACCTACCAGATACGGATTCTTATGATGGAAGCATGAAAAACTATGTAGTCTTCCAGTTATTTTCCACCAGACCTTTTTCAATTAAATAAGGAAAAACGATTGAGTTAATAATTAATTAATGACCCATTTTCTATTATTTTTAGGTGTTTTCTGCTTAGTAAGTGATTTACAGTTCTTTGGAAATGAACCTCTTCCTTCCAAGTGTACATGCTGAATGTGTGTAAGGGAAAAGATTCTGCAGTAGTGATCACTGGGGAGTGCATGTGTCCTGTAAATCTTTGACTCCTGTTTAATAATCCAGAGGTAAAGGAGGACTCAGTCTACATTAATAGTGATGAGGATTTGCAACAGGATTATGTTGTCATGCTTACACATCACGTAGTTATACTGTTATGCAGTTTTTTGTTAGTTTATATATTAATAGAAGTTTGTTAGTTTTATTAATTTAAAAGAAATAATAAAATAGGAACAGCAGGTTCTCTGATACTATTATGTCACTTATTTGTTGATGTTTTTTCTTTACTTCACTGAGGGAAATTAAAATGCTTCGCTTCTGAGTCCTCTAGGCTGGTAAGTGATGCTCATGAAAAGCATTTTTGTTTAACTAGGGAAACTTTTTTACCATTAGCAATCACATTACGTGTGATTTGTAAGTACATTGGGTAGCTAAAGTGCTGTAGGTGCTCTTTTGAAAATCTTTTCATGTGGAAAACATCGTAAGGATGTTTTCATCAGTCTCAGTCCCTGAGTTTTCTTACTGGGAGAAACAGGAGTACCCTGAGGTAGTAGCTTCCAGTGCCCCAGGTATCAGAGGTGTAACTCAGGGTATTGGTAAATGCTCTTGTGGTTTTGTCTGGAATGAAGTTGACTTTCTTACTAGCAGCTGGTGTGGTGCTATGCTTTGGATTTGGGATGAAAATAGTGTTGGTAAAGCATTGATGATTTGGGTTATTGCTAAGCAATCAAGGCCTTTTCTGTGGGAGGACACTGCTGAGACAGCTGACCCAAACTGACCAAAGCAATATTCCATACCATGACAGTATATAAAGCTGAGGGAAGAAGATGGAGGGCGGGGGGGACACGTTTGGAGTTGTCCTCCCAAGTAACCATTTGTCTTCCCAAGTAACCATTACACGTGATGGAGCCCCGCTTTGCTGGAGATGACAGCCTGCCGATGGGAAGCGGTGAATGAATTGCTTGTTTTGCTTTGCCTGCGTGTGTGGCTTTTGCTCTATCTATTAAACTGTCTTCATCTCAACCCGTGAGGTTTTTTCCTCCCTTTCCACCCTCTTTCCTTCTCTTCTTCCCCCGACCCGTCTGGGGGGTGGGAGTGGGTAAAGGGGGTTTTGAGTGAGCGGCTGTGTGGTTCTAGTTGCTGGCTGGGGTTAAACCACGGCGACTCTGTATTCAGAAGATCTCTTATTTTTTCAAAACCACGATGAGCATTGCCTTCAGTGGGGCAATTACAAGCCTTGATTCTTTAGAAAGACCTCATGCAGACATGCATGCTCTCTGCTCATTACTAATGCCTTTTGTTCAGTCTGCAAAGGCAGCCTGCAAAGCTTTGCATGGCTGAAGCTTCCAAGTGCCCCTTGTGTTCTAATGCTGACTAAGTAGCTTTTGGCCTTTTTAAAATTTTTTTATTTTTGCTAGCCATTTGCCTTTGTCTACTGATCTGGCATACTTGATAGTAATTGCCACTCGCTGGTTGGATCAGTGTTCTTATTGGAGCTCAGGCCATTAATCAAAGTATAATAAAGAATAAATCAAATTGGTAGTGTAGGCTCTCATGATAAATGTTTTGAGGCTGTTCCCCATGATGACAACACTAGAATGATTTAATGAAAATTTTGCTTTGGGTTTCTCTGTTGGTTTATGTAATCATTTAGCAAGGAGGAGGTCCCGCTACTGCAACGAGGTTCCAGTCCTCGTTTTTTTTCTACTTATGTTTTTAATATTGATTGCTAGGAGAGAAAGAAAGACCTTACCTTGTCCCATAGCTGAGCTCTCTACAAATGTCATGCTGTGTATTTTGCACTGGCCTGAATCAGCCATGCCTGTATCTATAGAAGGCAGTAACTACAAGCCAAAAGAAAACCTTTTACTAAAGACCAGTTTAGTCCACCGTTTTGGGGTTGCATCAGTGGAACACCTTAGAGACAGCATAGACTCAAGCATTTGTTTGGTTAGCTGTTGCACATTGCCTGAATTGAGCTTATTACTGAAATTGCAGTATAGGTTACTTTGGATGTGCTGGTTTCTTTTTTCTCTACGGTGGATGGACTTCTGCTTATAGCTTGAAATTTTATCTTCTTTTGCTAGGACTGTGTGCTGGCTGGGATGGAGTTAGTTTTCTTTATAGTAGCCCACATCGTGCTGTGTTTTGGATTTGTGACTAAAACAATATGGATAACACACTCGGGTTTTGTCTGACACTGTGCAAGCACTGCTCAGCAGCAGGGTTTTCTTTTTTTTCCCCCCACTCCCAAGCAAGTAGGCAAGAGGCTGGGAATGAACAGAGCTGGGACAGCGGGCCTGAATTGACCGGAGAGATCTTCCATGCCATATAACATCATACTGAGCAATAAAAACTGTGGGGGTGGGAGGTTGGTCTTGCAGGTAGCCATTGCTCAGAGACTGGCTAGGCAGTGGTCTGCTTGTGGGAGCTGGGGAGTGAATGAGCAACTGGGTGGGTGCTTAATTGCTGGCTGCTATCAGCCCACCACAAACTATTACAACTACTGTATCGAGAACGGTATCTTGCATCTTCCACTGCCAGCTGAGCATTTGCAGGCATCCCGGAAGTGAGGACGGAGCATCAGATTGTCTTTGGAAAGGACATACGTTATGAAAGTAAGGAAGAAGTCTGTGGGAGTGTAGCAGGAACTGCAGAAAACTAGAATTACCATAATAAAGGTGGTGTTTGAAAGAGATGTGATTTGAAGTTAGAAAAAAAGAAAAAGACAACTGAGAAAGCAGGACTACAGGGAACATCATATTATTTTGTGTTCTTAAAAGGAAATCATAGAAAAACTATTGAGAAATACGATAATAAGCTGTCCTCATAACGGGTGTTTTTAGCAACTTGGAGAAATTCATAGGTGGTTTATTTATAGTATTTTCAGGTGAAAAAATTTAGAGGAGCAGCATAAAAATTAACAAGTTTTTTTTTTTTTTAACAGCTAGACTTATTTACTAGCTGTTTTGTATCCCATGAAGAACCTTCTGTTCTGCCGTAATGAAAGAAGTCATCATAATTCCACCTACCAAAACCAAGGAGGGAGGTAGTTTACAAAGGTACACAAGTACTAGTTAGTGTGCCTTCTTTCAGACTAGAGATTTCTACAGTGAAGTATTAGTTGTGAAATTACAGTTGAAGGGGGAGAATCCTGGGGAGCACAATCTGAGAAAGAGGGATGGCATAGGACAAGAAATTCAGAATTCAGAAACAAAATTACTTATTACTGCCATATTTTCACAACTATGATATGTATTTTGATTTTTCTGAATTTCTTTAAAATTACTGTTCTGTAAAAGGCTGCCTTCAGATAACCTTTTATTTTATCTGTATTGCAGTTTGTTCCTGGGAATATGGTGTATCTTATTAGTAGTTTTCACAGAATTGCAGAATTGGGATTGAAAGGGAGATTAAAGGTTGTGTAGTCCAGCTGCTCTGCTCGAAGTGTGTTCGACTAGAGAGCATTACTCAGGGCTGCGTCCAGTCTGGTTTAGAATATCTCCAAGGCTGGCAATCCTGCAAAGTCTCTGGGAAACTTGTTCCACTGTTTCACCATCATCATAGTATGTTAAAATGGAATTTCCTGTGTTTCAAGTCATGCCCATTGCCTCTTGTCCTTGCAGTGGGTATCACTGAGAAGAGTCTGGCTCCATCTTCAAACCCTCCTGTCAGGTATTTATACACATTGACAAGATCTCCCCTGAGCCTTCGCTTCTTCAGGCTGAGCAGTCCCCCGCTCTCTCAGCCTCTCTCCCTATGTCAGATAGCCCAAGCCCTTAATCATGTTTGCGGTCTTTTGCTGGACCTCCTCCAGTGTGTCCATGTCATGCTTTTATTGGGGACCCCAGAACTGGACCCAGCACTCCAAGTATGACCTCACCAGTACTGGTAGAGGAGAAGGGTCACATGACCTTCTGGCAGCACTCTTCCTTACACAGCCCAGGATGATGTTGGCCTTCAAGGGCGTGTTGCTGTCTCGTGTTCAACCTGTTGTCCACCAGGACCCCTGGGTCTTTGTGTGCAAAGCTGCTTTCTAACTTGTCAGACCCCAGCCTGTACTGTCACGTGGGGTTGTTCCTTCCCAGGTCACAAGACCTTGCACCGAAGTATGTCTTCCGATTTTCAGTGTTGTATCTGTCAAGGTTTTATACCTTTCCATAACCGTGCACTCCTTATAGGTAGGATGTTGAGCTGGGTGGTGTCATCCAATTCTCATGTTCCGAATGCAATTAAAAACAAACAAAAGAGAAAACCCCCCCAGCCATATTCAAACATGCTCATAAATATACACACTATAAAATGTGATTTTTTTTGTTTGTTTGTTTCAAACTTTATTCTACATATTTATGACTTTGGAAGGAAGGTAAAGCAATGGGATATTACCTTTAACCAAATAACTGTACTTCAGTGACAGCATTTTAAATGGATTTTTCCATGTAGATGAAATTTTCATGTGAATGCCCCAGCAGAGGCTACTCATGTTAGATCTTGTATATTTTTTTTCATTTATCTTACCACTATCCCGTCTACCTAGTTTTATTTGCTTATGGTTTGTTCTATTTTTTTTTTGCTCTGCCTTGTGTACCAGAGGAGGCGTTATAAGCATTCTCGGCCATCAGTCTCCTCCCAAGTGTTTTTTAACTGCTGGAAACAGGTTCTTTGCCAGTTAGTCATCATTCTTAACGGAAGAAATGGTCCATCCTCATAATGGTTTCAATGCTCTTTTTGTGAATTTTTCTTCTATATAATAATAATAATAAAAAAATCATAGTTGAACTGTCATTTGTTCTGTGATTTAGAAGAGTACTGAGAACAAATCAATGTCAGGAAACAGTTAATGTAAAATAATAAAACTTGGAAGCGGACTGAAACTGAAAAGATCAAGTTATGTTAAAAAAGGAACAACAGCAACAGACATATTATCATCTTGACTGTTTAACCTTTGGCCACAACTGTATGAATTTGCAGGTGTTAAATTATCCAGAGGATGTCTTGCAAATTTTTGCTATTGTCAGTAGAAGCATATAGGGAATTACATGGAAGAAAATAAGCATTGACTAGCAGACTACGAATTTCAAACAATATGTATTCTCTAGTTCATATCAAGTCTTATGTGAATGCAAAATATAATGCTGATCAGACTTAATTTATGTTGCGTTTTATGACTGTGATAAACCAGAAAATAAAAATAGCAACAAGAATAGTCATACTATTTCCCATGACCAGGAAGCCTTCAATGAAAGTATTCTGTTCCAGTATTACACTGAATAGATTAGTTAAAAAAAAAAAAAAGTAGTATGATTTGGATTGCCCTACGTCAGATTTACATGAAATATATTGGAGTACTTTCACTGTTAATGTGCCCCGAAGTTATAAAAGAAAATTTTATGTAATGTGCTGTCATGTGCTCTTGTGATTGTTAATTTCATTTATCATTGCTTCATGTTTCTCTGAAATAAAAAAAAAAAAAAATCCACCAGCAGATTTGTTGGTTTTGTTACATTAAATCTTTTATTGCTTTTGAATTGTGTTAAATTTGATTATACAGAAATGCTTAAAAGCCTGTTTTCTAAAGGAAAGATGTATTTTCATCTCCCTCCCTCCCCCTGCTTTGAACAACCTGATTCTGAGTTGCCTTTCCAGCCTATTATTGTTTAATTTCTTCACATTTCATGTAGAATGTCGTATTAAGTTTGTGTCGCTTTTGTTATTCTGTGATATGAACTCAAAAGCGGACTGAGCTGACCAGTGACTTATTTTCTCTGGTTGTTCAGTACACGCAAAAAGTCTGTTGTGAACCGTTCCCTGTTTGCTGAAGGCTGTGCCACTTGAGTGGCTAAAAAGAATATAAAAGATTGTTCCTGATGCAGTTGTGTCTGGGTATTCGTCAGACACTTCAAGTCTTTTGGGTTTGGGGGTTTTTCTTTCCATTTTGAGATCTCGTAAATACATTCGCCTCTTACTCTGAATTGCTGGATTCCTGAGTGATGTGGTATCATTTCAATGTGTCCTGCAGGTTGTTAAATGTGCTGTGCTGTGAGCTCAATACCCTTCTACTCTTGGAGACTCAGTATAAAGTGTCCCAAGTTTTGCTAACTGCTCAGGAGGAAAATGTCACAGAAACTTCAGACGGACCAGGGTAAGAAGTGACTGATGTAAATGTTATTTTAACTATCAAACTTTTCTCCTGAGAACAAATACGCAAATACCTTAGTGGCTTTAAGTATACAAATGCTCTAACTCAAGTTGGCTTCTAATGTGCATAAGTTTACTTAAATGCAGGTTTGTCATGAATCTTAAATTGTGAAAAGATACAACAGTCGTCTTCCTCTACTTTCACCTCAAAGTGTAAAAAAGCAAATATTTTTCTCATTTTTATTTGTGTTAATCTTAGGTTATTTCTTTAAAAAATGTAAGATTTGTGGGTATAAACATGGCTTTTTATTTTTATTTTCATTTTTTATTATTCTTTTATGTTATGTGTATAATATAAAATTAGGGTATTGTTTTCATGTTTATGAATTAAAGGCCTCATCAATACTTTCGTTTTTTGGATATTTTTTTTCTTTTCATTTGTAGCTTAGTTGACTCTCCAACGTCTGTGACTGACTTTTAAATAAAATTGCACAATGCGTTATTTCAAAACGAAAAGTGTATTTTTGGGACAGAAATGGACAGCCATTTAGTCACAGACACTTTGTCCTTTCTCTCAGCATGCTGAATTTTAAGAACTTTCCTCTTACTGTTTGCTATATGGGACCAGTGCAGAATTTAAGTCAAACGTTATGAGTGAAATCTCAGCAGATATAGATGTTGTGTACCATTTGAAGATGAAACCTACTGTTTCCTTACGAAGGAAAAAGTTGTAAGAAGCTTGGTGTATAAAAACAGATTTTATCCCTTTAAAAAAATTTTATACCTTGGGCTACACAGTGACTTCAGCCAGCAAGTTGACTGTGTGTTAAGTTATGAATAATCCTGCTTATTTGTGACAGCAGAAGTTTGCTGTTAGGCCAAATAAAGAGTAAATTTTGATGGTCCATTAACTGTCTCTGCCCTAATTACTGAGCATGTGGGTGTAACAAAGCTCACAAAGTTTTCTACTCTTCTGTGTCCTCTAATTGCTCAGATGTTTCCAATCAGCGGTAGGTGAGGAAGTGTGAAGTTAAGATAATGCTTGCAGACATCTCAAAATACTTCATGTTTCTGTTTATTTCTTTATGCCTGTGTGTTTTCCAGGTTGTGTTTTAAATCCGGTATGTCTCTTAAGGTATTCTTGCTCATTAAAGTTTGCCGAATTAAGCAGTCAGTAAATCAAAGTTGTTCTGATTTTTGAAGTTTTTTGGGGTTGGTTTGTTTGTTTGTTTTTTCCCTCCAGAGATTTTATAATTGATGGTCTGTCAGTGGAGAGGAACCATGTTCTTGTAAGGATAAATCTGATTGGAGGACCACAGGAAAGGATTTTGCCTTTGAGAGTGCTAGATAAGGTTAGAATCTAAAGTTTAACAGTTTCACTTTCCATAACTCCTGCCTTCATTAATTGAACATTTTTGCTGATAATTCAGAATGTGGAAAATTATTTAACAGCCCACCTTTAACTTTATAAAGAGCTAAAATTTTTAAGAGTGATACACTGAAAAAATACATTGTTCCCACTGTCTGGGGATTGGCATGTGCCTACGACATAACGCGTTTGGATGAGGTGTTTATATTGCTCCATTTTTAATGTTACTTTTCTTACTATAAAAGTGAATGCAATTTGTCTTTTTTTTTACTTTTATATTTCTTTGGGTTTTTTTTTTCTGTGCTTGGGATCTTGGGATTTCATCTGCAGTATCTAATACCTGGAGCTTTCATCCATGTTCTTAACAATACAGTGTTTGTTAAGCAACTCCTTTAAATGTTCTGTTTCTCAGTGGCTGTCAGTCTTATAAAGATAAAATGCAAATTACCGTCAGCACAGCAAAGATAGCTAGATCAGTGTATAAAATTGGAAATAGAGTTTGGTGGGTTGTTGGTTTTTTTTTTTAATTTTTATAAAATCTGCCATTTCCTTTTTGGTTGAAAAAAAGTACTGTAAAATCAAAACTGTCAGTGGTATATACTGGAAAAAATTCTGGCTCAAATGCTTTTTCGATTTTGTATCCTTTAACTTTTTTTTTTTTTTAGTGCTGGAATATCTCATTGCATATTGTAGTGTCAAGCATAATTTTGTTGCGTAGGCAATAATTCTGGGAACTTTACCTGTGTGTTATTGACCAAATGCTATTAATTCTTCTCCTAAATTAATTTATTTCTGGTCCTGTTTCTAGGGCAGTGATCCATATCCTTGGCCAATGTTTTCATCATTCCCTTTGCCAAACTGCTATCTTGCAGAAATTCCTAGGAAAGCTGAATTCAGACAAGGTACATAAAAAGCATGCAAGCAGTGTAGATGTCAAACAAGCATCTCTGTTGATTTTTAATTTTTTTTTCCCCTTCCTCCCAATC
>NW_009646500.1:1583568-1601442 GCF_000708025.1 Charadrius vociferus
AGGATTTTTTATTGTTGGCTGCATTTGTAGCTAAATAAATTGGTTTGGTTTTGCTTGTCTGCCTTTGTGCAACTGTCAATCTGCAAAGCTCTGTTTAGTAATCTAATTCGTATGCAAACTTCAAGATTAACCTTTTAGCTCGTCTCAGGTGGGTGACTCATGAGATGCATTTATATCATCTCTCTAGTAACTGAAGGAAGTCAGTATGGTTAAGATACAATTTTCTTGTACACTGTTTTTGTGATTCGGATCCCTGTGTTTACAAAGCTTGGTGGCGTGTGAAATAGACAGCATTTAGGATATTTGGTTTCCGCATTGAACATCAATTTGGAATGCGGGCAGACTGAAGAATCCTTTGAAGAACTATCTAGGCAAAGCAGTTTAATTCATACAGAAAACTGTTTTAAGGTTTTAATTTGCATAGACAATGCAAAAGAATCTGATGAATGGTTTATAGTAAATAAATCACTCTTTGTATTTGTTCATGTTTTCTGTATCATTGAGATGTACTTGTTAGAAATTATTTGTGAATTTCCTTAGCAGATACAGATTTTCAAAAGCGATAGAAATTCTTCATTAACTGTAGAATATAAAATAATCTGTTTACAAATATTTAGAAAAAAATAAAAAGGTGATTCCTTTTTCTGACAAGAGGAAAGGACATGTAGTTATAAAAGAAGGGAGTCTTTGTATCTTAACTTTAGTAATACTGTTCCAGGCTTCCCAAGGCAATTTTCATAAAACAACAATCGAATCACCACAAAGTGGGTGCCCAGTTGTTTTAAATATGTCTTTAAGGAGGCAGGCAGTATTGCTCTTAGATTGGAAAAGCATATTTTATTGTAACCCACAGAACCTCTCTGTTCTCTTGTTCAGAGCAATTCCATTGCTAATCATTAACTAGTGGGGTAATGGAATAGAGATTGTACTTAACACTTTTGTGGATGACAGCCAGCGAGGAAAGCTTGGGTAAAACTTTTTGACTAACAGTAAATTTGCTGAAATAAAGTTTCAAAGGTTTGCAAATGTGTTTGATGAAGTATTGAATACTCTCATTTTAAATGACATTTTTGATATTAAATGTAACTGAAGTAAAAGACTATGTCACTGAAAAATTAACAGAATATTTAGTTTTATAGTCAAACAAAATGTGTTGTTTGCTGTTTGAAAAATAACAAAAATAAAATATTGAAAATGTTCTATTTCAGTTCTCATTTTAAAAAAATAATTATTCTTTCACCAAAGTGTGAATATCTGATTTGCCAGACTGAAGCTTTCAGGATGTGTAAGTTATTTTGAAAGAAAGTATCAGAATAAATAGATCAAAAATGAAAAAAAAATGAGATTCATAAATTGCTATTTCCAGTGCTTATTAGAGAGAAATCAAGAGCATGAACAGAAGATCGGGATGATTTGAACCGCATTCTTCAGCACTACGTTATGGGAGTGGTAGGAGTGCTCATTTGCAAGAGCGGGTAAAAATATGATTATAAGAAAGGTCTGTGAGTTACATTTATGCAAGACAGAACATGGTTTTTGTCAGTTGAAGGTGATGAGTCCTTGGGTGGAGTATCTCTAGCAGGGGCACTGCAGTCTAAGGAAAATAGGTACATTTGAGGGATTCTAGAGCACAGATACAGATCGTGACTTTGAAATGTGATATGTGGGTATAGATTGAAATAATTGGAACTGGCTGATGCTGAAAAGGCAGAGGTCATACAAGTCTCCTGGTATGTTAAAAGCAGTTATAAGGAGGACAGATTCATTGTTTCCGTGTCCCTATGCAGAGAAAAAAATAGTTGTCTTACTTGGCAATAAAGATTCATTACAAATGAATAAAGAAATGTTCTAGTAGTATACATCTGGAAGTTCTGAAATCATCATTGGAGGTTTTAAGAACAACTTCTTTGATGTTGTGAATATGCAGAATTCATGTTGTGTGTTACACAGCTTGCTTGCAGGTTTTAAAAACAGTTTAGGCAAATACTTGTGAAATTTTAATTCTGCTTCACTGCAAGGAGGTGGACAGGGTTCACACAGACTTCAGAACGTCAAGACTTGTGCAGCCATGCAAACACTTGTACGCTGTATGAGTGGGAATGGATGACTGCTTTGTTGTATCTGTCACCGAAGATCGAAGGAAGGCAGCAGAATGTTTCTGCAATTCCCTGAAGCTGTCTGTATTCAGATTTTGTGCTGCGGTGTTTCATTATGTAACCTGTGAGGTATCATTCCTTTCCTCTTTTTGTGGTATCTCTACTATGTGAATGATTAAGACTGCTAGATTCTTAGTGCTGTTAAAGAATGTATAGTTCTTTGGCTGGAAAGGCTGTAACTGTAGGTTTTATTCTGTCTGTGCTGACCTCTTATTTACTTCCTCTCTTACTAACCATGGACACATCTTATGAACATGGACACCTGAAGCTTACCTTTTCTTTCTCCTTTGAAAATTGGTCCTTTGTCCATCACGTAATTGTGATGTCAGCTGTAAAAACATAACCAGAGTTGATTTTTGTTTTTAAAAATGTATCTATAATATGGATATTGGAGATGGCTGGGAAGGGAGGAAAAAACAGAAGGGTTACAGATGTGCACTCAGATATGGTATTACTCTCTCTGAACATGTTTCTCTGCTGACCCTCCCTTCAGATGGAGTTGAAGGACAGATGCAATAAGAGAACCTTTGTTTCCTAGGGGTGTCTCTCAACTAATGGAAGTTGCCTTTCAGAGTGTGAGCTGAAATTACTCTGAATACTTTGGAATAGCGTGTCTGTTGCTCACTGAAAAGATTATGTACTACTGAGGTCAGGGAGCAGGAAGCTTCGTTTCCACAGCCCTAGACGTCACGTAGCCTGTGACTCTATCTAGTATAATGGAAACCATAGATAAAACTTAAAAGTAGCATATGAGGGGTGGTCACTGAAAAGGGCTTATTCATACTGAGTTTTCTACGAAGAAAACCTGCAGCACTGGCACCTTTTTGATTGTTCAGTTTGTGGGGAAAAGGCAGGAGGACTAATTAGCTGTAAGAAAAAGCAGGGCTATGCTAACCCTGCAGAGTGCCTGGAACATGTGTTTCCCTGCACCAAGTCCTGAAGACTGCATCTTGGAGAGCTTTTTTTTAACACTCTTGCTGTTATTTTGTGCTGATGTAGTGCTCACAGACACTGGCAACAGGATATTTTGCCTCACTGGTTCAAAAATGAAGCTATCATAATTTATGCTGGTAAAATTAGTAACTACATTGGAGTAGTGGAGTAATTCCTCCACTCGTGATGGCACTTTGAATGGGTAGGCTCACCCAAAAACTATATTTGTATTTGAGGAAAATCTGTAGTTCTTCACTCTTTACAAATATCTGCCCTGGTTTTGCAGATGTTAGACATTTGCCTGTATGGTATATGTGTCTGTAGGAAAAGGTATATAGAAAAATAAACTTCCTTGGTTGTGTATTAATATGCATGAATTATTTCAGCCAGTATTGAGAGTTGGAAAACTATTGGATAGCAGAATATTAATGGTTCAGTTCTGTCAAAGATAATTTATAGTGAAGCTTCAAATGATTTATGGGGATCATTATTTACATGTGGAAATTAATTATGCCATTTCCACCTGTTTACACTGCAGCAAGAAACCCTGTTGCTTTTCTTTTGTCTTAATTGTTCAGTTATTGTTTCAGTAAGATAATTTGAGGAAGAACTATTAAGTGGTTTTCAAAGAGTGTTATAGTCCTTCGTTATTCAGAATACAACTATTGGGTTTTTTTACTTTTAATAAGCTAGTGTAGTTAATATTACAAGTTAAACTTTATTAAATGGTAATATTCCCTCTTCTATTTGCACAGAAGATCTATTTTCCTTTTCTTCTCCTAGCTCTGTAGTTATGAGAGTTGGTGATGAGTGTGACTGAAGAATAGTGTCTACAATTGTCCTGCAATAACGCATTCACTGCTTAGCATTTCCATATACGTAGGCAACCCATCATTCACTAATCTTACCCTCTTCCGGACTTGTACAGTCCAGAATTGCTACCAAAAATCTTCTGTTATAATGTTCTTAAAGTCTTTTGATGTTTAATCCTGGCCACTGTACTCTGAGTTCTTTGCTTTATACTCTAACTTGAATGGCAACATGCCGCCATGTTTCTGTTGGTTTTGTTTTTTTTTAATCAGATTTCTTTTCAGACATGTTTTTTTGGTTTTTTTTTTTTGTTGGTTTTATATATCTACCTGAAACTAGCAGTCTCTCTTTCTAATTTTTTTTTAAAACTTTCTGTGTCAAAGAACCAGCTATATTAGCTTTCCTGTTATCCAATTTCACATAAATATCTTCATCACCTGCACTTCTTTGACTTGTCCTTCTTTTTGTATTTGGTTCAGTGTTCATGTATGAGCCTGTTGCCTTCCATTCTTTAAGAAGTCTACTCAATTAATGGAAGGTGAAAGAGAAGCAAGTGGACAGGTCTATCAGAAATGTACATGGGCTTTCCTAGAATATATATCCGTGTATGGATTTGTTTTCATGTAGTGGTCAAATATAATATAGTCAGGTTACTCGATTATCTCTAAATGTATATTTTGAATAAGGTACGCATGGATATACAGATCTTAGTTTCTTAGTCACAGAAAAATTCTTTTATCACAAAACACCATCAGATGGGAAAGGGCTTGTGGCATTTCTGATGTTTTCTAAAACATTTATGTCCTAGGTCTTAACCTAGGAAAGACACAAAAGGTAGCTGAAGATGTATAAAGCAGCATCTTTTAGGGAATGGGATCAGTTTAAACTTGCAGAAAGTTATGGTGTGGTGGTTCAGATTTCATACATGCAGGTAACCGTAGGTTATTGATAGTGCAGTTAAATAGCTTCATAAACTAGTAAACATGGGTTTGTTTTTTGGTTTTGGTTTGTTTTGTTTTTTTTTTTTTACAAGTCTACATAGAGCAACCAGTGCTAGCACAAAGGAAGGGATGGGATGGGAAAATATAACCACATATGAGGAAGAAAGCAGGACTGCAGCGGCTTATTAAATTGACATAAGCTTGTCTTCAGTCACACTGGTAGGGTTGAAAATATTTAAAAGCTCACTATCATCAGAAGAGGAAGGTCTTACTCATTTCCTTCCTCACTTTTTCTTTTCTTTTTATTGCTGGTTTGTTGGTTTTTTTCTTTTTTTTTTTTTTTTTTCCTTTTTCTTCCTCTGTTCCCTCACCTTCCGTCCTTCATCTCCTTCAGCAGTTCTGGTATTTCTTCCAGAAAAAAACAGTAATTCAAGTCATTAATGTAAGATAGCTAGTGAACCCATTTAGTGATGTACAGAAAAGAGAAGATAGAAGAACAGGACTTCTCTCTTTTGGCATTGACAAGTGTTTAGATCATCTCTAGCAACAGTGTGAAAACCCACCTTCAAGTAATAAGCAATATGCATAGCCCAGGACTGTGTGGTAGCTGGAGTTCCATCTATCTGGTAATACTGTTGGGCACGTTATACTTGCTGACTGACTTCTGAAAGTGAGCTGGCATTTATTTGATCATGAGTTTTTTGGAAGTAATTTTCATTTAAAAAAAACCCCAAGGTTTTCTTTTTTTGTACTGTGATGACCTGCTGGAGGAAGTGGTAGTCCATGTTTAATGGCAAGCTGTTAAGAGAGGCAAGTAGTTTAGCTGAAAGAAAATAGGATGCTGTAAGTTGCTAGTTACAGTATGTAATGGATGTATTAAATACATGGTTATGCTATAGTATCTTGGCTGCGTGGATCTTAAGCTTGTTTCTCGGTCATTTCTGTTTGAACATTCATGGCACTCTCTGAGGATCCAAAGTCTTGTATCCTCCTTGACTTGGGGGAAGAAAATCCACTGGTTATATAAAACAAGTTCTTTTTTTCAGTAGGTCTGTCACTATTCTAGTGACAGAATACATATCTGTGGTAGTTATATTTGGTACGTATTTCAAGTTGCTTAAGTTCCTTTTTTATTAAATACTACCTTCCCAGAGGAACCTTAAGGCAAATACAGTGGTCTATGGTCTTTTGCAAAATTTCAGAAAAGACTAATACTGTAGTCTTTATTTCCGTATCTTATTGTTGGAGGATAAATTAACATTGTAAAAGGTTGCATGTTTAAAAGGTTGCATGTTTAAACAGTACAATTTTGGATTCATTGATGCTGCTAGATACTAGCATGTGTGCGCTTCAGCAATCACAAAATAAAGATTTAATTTTGTAAAACCTGCAGGAGAGGAAGAATATTAGAGAGACAAAGCATGCAAAGAAAAATAGGGGTCAAATCAAGAAGCCAGAAGGAGTCAGCAGAGATGGATGGGCCATGATCTTGAAATTCTGTTTTCTTGAAATTATTGAGGGATTATTTTTTTTTTTTAATAGCTTTATTTATTCAGAGGAATCAAAGTTTCACCGTGGTCTCTGGTAGGTTGACTGATTAAATCTCAGCTTGTAGTCTGTGATCCTTGTCTGCCAAACTGTATTAGTACAATCCTTTAGGAAGTAAAATAACTATTTACGTTGTAGAGGAGTGCTGCTTTGCAATTCTAAGATTTCCTTCTATCTTCACCTGTTATAGCAGGAAAGGGCAGAGAAAGAACTAGAAATCCTACTGATAATACTGTAAGAGTAAATCCTTCTCCACATTAAATTTTCATACTCATGTAAGCTGTTCTAAGCATCAGTGCATGTTATTTGGAAAGATACTGACTGGGGACTTATTCCTTTATTATCCTCAAATAACTTTCAGATTAATTTATTTGGAATACTTATTAACAATAATAATTAAATTACTATAATAAGCTTCTTTTGAAATACTATGTATAATAAATTCCAATGATAGGGAGACAATTTACTGATTATAAATCATTAAGGTCATCAGATCAGCTTAAAATAAATTATACTCAATATTGTAGTGCTGCTGAAAATATTGTAATCATCTGAAAAGAATAAGATAATTTGAAAATAGTATTTTGTTTGTGGAAACAATTAAGTTTCATTGGAAAACTGAAATACTATAAAGAAGTAAAAGTAACAGCAAATATTCTAAATAGCCATAGACTGGCCCAAACAATTGTTGCATCTTTAATTAGAAGTCACCTTTCATGACTGAATTCATCTCTACAGTGTCCAAAATGTAGAAACAGAGCAAAGGCGAGCTGGCAAGGTATGAAGCACCTTCATCACCTTAGTGAACAATTAGTAGTAGTGTCGGCTATGATCCTTTCCTAATGATGGGAACTGCATGGTCCCGCAGCAGAGGAATTGCGCACAACTGGAGTGAGTTCACGTGCATTTACCTTATTACAGATAACATCTTTATTTTTCCCTTCAAGTTGACCAGAAAATATTTCATAGCAGCGTCAAGTGCCGTGGGAACCAAGCTGCCTGAGGAGAGGCAGCCTAATTGATTGTTTCCATTTTGTAGGGGTCAGTACTTTCTGTTAGAAAACTGAGTTTGATCAGTTTTATATTGCATAAAATTACTTCATAAAATGACTTGGCATTTGAACTTGAAATTTGTTCTGCTTTCAGAAAAATAGAATTTGAATAGTCAGCCCTTCCCAATATATTAGCATTTTTTAACAAACGCTGCATATGGGAAGAAATTATTTGCTCTTTGATTTCCCAAAGCATATGTATGCAGTCTTTTAATCACTACCTTGCATATTATTATTCAGTGTGCTGTGTCATCATGCATCATAGTAGCATGCTAATATTTATTGTTCAGTGTGAATTCCAAGATAGACATTCTGGTTGCAGAAGTTGTTTGATTTAAATAAAAAATTCTTAAGGCTTTAAGTACAGACATCTCATTGTTGAAAGCCAACAACATTTTCATGTATGATTACACATGCTGGTTCTACATTTGTCACTGTGATTCTTCTGTTTTCAAACCTCTGAGACTCAGCTAGTTGTGAAATTTACTGCCTCAGCCTGTGATATTTTTTTCTAGAAAATTGCTAAAGTATGTGTAATTTCCTTTAACTTAGTAGAAAATAGAGGGGAAAAAAATCCCTTTTAGCCAAGAGAGAAGAGAACATGCTTACTGTCCTTTTGTCATTGCATCAATGGCAATTTTAATTTTGAAGGCACATCTCCCTGTTGTAAAGAGAGAATGTGTCTTTAATAACAAGGTAAGAGTAACAGTAAGGAGCAATCTTTGAATTTCTTTCTTTGCATTTAAAAGGAATCTTTCATGAAAATCTTTTTGTAAACTGTTCTGCAAATTTGTTTTATAAGCAAGCTGAACATATAATGAAAAACGTTACCTGATACATTTGTGCCTCGTATATAAAAATTGTACCAAAATACTGCTCAGGTAAAAGGTAAAGCATTCAGAAGTTAGAAGGTGCCTGAGTTATATTCTTGCAGCCTCTGACAGCACCAACAAGCAGCCTGTGGCCCTGGGCTGGAGCATGCTGGGTGCACCTAGATTCTTCAGAAAACTCGATTAAAATTCTAAGTTTCTCTAAATATTAATGGAAAATTTGCAAGGTCACATTTCAGCAACAGCAAAAGTCTACTTTAAGTAGACCTTTTGTCCCAATTTTAAGTCCTTGTGCTAAAGTTGGGAAGCACTGGAGATTATCTGCAGAGCTAATGTAAGAATTCTCATAGCATGGGCAGCACAGTGTATTTTCACAAAACTTACTCAATAGGTATGCTTAGCACCTTGAAGGCATACACATATATGCCATAATATCTGGCTATATTAGAGGCATCTGAAGGAAATCTGCTTACAGAAAGAAGCAGGAATTTTCTATGGAACACTGTTGTGTTGCTATCTTATTATGCTTTATTTCATGTTCTACAAAATAGTGCTGCCACCTCACAGTTTTATTATTAAACCAATGATATTGGGTGGAGGATCTTTGCTTATCCTCTATTTTAGATTCTCAGTGGTGAAATCACATGGAAATACCAAACTACTTTCTTTAAAATGCCTTTCCAATTCTTACCATTTCAAGACAGAGGAGTAATAACTTTAGAGGAGTTACAAAATGTGTCTCAGTAATGTCTTAAATGTTCAAAACCCACCAGTAAAGTAGAATAAGTATTTCTCTTCTGTATAAAGCAGAATGTCATCAACTTTAGGACTGCTTCTCCAGCCTAATTGTCATAGGATAAGAGATACTTAGTCTTTTCTTCTTAAGGTTTGAGGTCTGCCAAAAATACCAGGCAGTGACAGGGCTTTCGGCTGCATCTGGCTTTCCTGTTCTTCGTCGAAACAGTTTCTAGTTTATGAATCTGCTTCTTTCTACGGTACTCTGTAACTAATAGCTTCTTATTGCTTACATAGTAAGTTTAAAAGAAAGAAAAACCAAAAATTTAAAAAAAAAAGTAAAAAAAGGAACCAACATAATAACTCATTTTTCATTTCTTCTAGATAAAGATCTTGACAAACTCTTATCACTCTTAAAAAGTCCAGAGAAGCAAGCTGGGTGGGGAGAAATTTGTAGAAAACAGTTCTGCAAAGTGATGAAAGCCAGGCCGGATATCATCAGTGGAACAAGTGAGTATGACTTACTGAGTTTAACAAAGCAAGCAACCAGAAGGCCACTAGTAAGCAAACATTCTTTAAAGTTTCATTGAGGATTGCATTTTCTATACAAGTAGTCAATAGTTTTGTGTTGATGATGAAAACTATTTCAGTGGGATTTTCCTGAGTGAACAACTATTTTTCTCCATGGACATCATACCTCTGCGTTGGCTGTTTTCAATGAAGTTTGATACAGAAACAGGGCTCAAATATAAGTGTTTCTTTCAGATCTCTAAACAGTTATTGAAATGCTGGGAAATGATAGAGAGCACCTCAGAAAACAAACGTTTCCCAGGGATCAGTGAATGACTTAAAAGATGGGTTCAGAAGTTATATTAATGTCCAATTTCAGTAAAAAATTCCAGAATTAAGCCATACTGAACATCAAAGAAATCACTCATTCAGGTTTTTTATTTTCATATGTATTTTCTAGTGAATAGTGCACTCACGCAGGAGCGTTGGTATAGATCAGTTAAAACAATAAACCAGACAAAACAAACACAGTGATCACCCATATGACATAAATGATCAGAAAACAGATGTAATAATTCACTTGTAGTATCATATAAACTTGTATAGCAATAAAGAAGCTAGGTATTTTCAGAAATTGCTGGCTTCCATTTCTGTAAGAATTCTGTTTATGGTCAGATAGTGCATAGTCTCACTTTTTGGTTACAGATGACAAAGATTTCCCTTCAAATTCTTTAGGTAAGCAATTAATACAACTGACAGTGAAGACAGATGAAGTATCTTCTATATGGGATCAAAGTAACCCAGCATTTGTGTTTTACATAAGAGACCTGAATTTTATGCTGTTATATAGCAATATAAAAGTTATCCTGTATAAAAGTCATTTATACAGGAACTGATTAAATATAAAAATAGTTAATAAGAAATTTGTCATTTGTATAATGTGGTTATTGTCAATAATTATTGAATGTTTCTAGATTCTGAGCTTTCTGTTCTTCTTGCTTGTTTGAAACAAGCTTGAGTCTATGGTCTTAGGTGATCGTAAATTAGTCGGAGCTTTCACCTTCTGCTTGCAAGAATGTATGTATAGACAGAATACATATGCATTTGTATATAATGCTTATATGCATTTATAATACACATTATATTGTACACGTCCATAAATGCATGTATTCAGACAGCTTTGTGAAACAGGTGAACAGAGATTCATTCCATTCATTCCATTCATAAAAACCTGAACGTATTTTATATGAACTTCTGCTAGTATAAGAAAAACAAATTGAAGAGTAGCAATTAAAAAAATGCTAGATGTTTCTGGCAAAATTGTACGTTTACTTTTCTTGCGTGGCTGATCTAGTAGTTCAATAAGGAGTTTTTTTGATGTTACATATTGTGAAGCACAAATAATTTAGTCTTTGTAAAATCAATTTTATTTGAATGCAGCATATTTTCTAGACTGATCTCTTCCTGGATTATATGAAATTTTTGTTAAAAATTGTTAGTCTGTCTTCCTGCACCTAAAAGGAATTACTTGTTGAAAAAACTTATTTTTACAAAAACCAGAACGTACATTTAAAGTTGCTAGCTTACAAAGAAAAAGAAAAGTCTTTCCTTTTTGCTTTATAGTTATCCAAACACAGCTTCAAAAACCTATATAGGTTGTTTTCTGTAACTTTGTTGGGAGGTACCAGAAGCTAGAATGAGGAATTAGAGAGAGTCATTAAGATGTGATAACCCATAGCAAAAAAATTATGTTTGCTTCTGGATAACTGTTTCCAGCTGAGATGGAACAGGAAGTAAAAGTCAGCAAGAAAGTATCTGTTGTTAAGCCTCACAAGGACTTCTACAAGTGCTTTCACAAACCACACAAAAAAAGTAAGTATGAAAATATAATCAGAATAGCATAATGAAGCACTATATAAATAAAAAAAAAAACCCACCCCGTGAAAGGATAGTAATGTTTATAAACTCAGTGTAAGTACTGGTAATTTAAGGTGGATGCAAAGCTGTTCAAATGTTGCATATCTACTTGGAGATACTTCAGAAGCAGCAAAATATCTGCTGGCTGTGTGGTCTGAGACAGCATCATGTTCATTGGCACTATTTTATGAGAGACAGCTGTGCTGCTGTGTATCTTTTGCAGCATGTAAAGCTCTCCCAAATTTCATAGAATCATAGAGTCATGTAGGTTGGAAGGGATCTTTAAGATCATAGAGTCCAACCGCCAACCTAACACTGCAAAAACCACTACTGAACCATGTCCCTAAGCATCATGTCTACATGTCTTTTGAATACCTCCAGGGATGGTGATCCAACCACTTGCCTGGGCAGCCTGTTCTAGTGTTTGATAACCCTTTTGGTGAAGAAATTTTTCCTAATATCCAATCTAAACCTCCCCTGGCACGATTGTCTTTTTGCTTGTTACTTGGGAGAAGGCACCAACCCCCACTTCTCTACAACCTCCTTTCAGGTAGTTGTAGGGAGCAATAAGGTCTCCACTCAGCCTCCTTTTCTCCGGACTAAACAACCCCAGTTCCCTCAGCTGCTCCTCATAAGAGCTGCTTGAGACCCTTCACCAGCTTTGTTGCCCTGCTCTGGACATGCTCCAACACCTCAATGTCTTTCTTGTAGTGAGGGGCCCAAAACTGAACACAGTATTTGAGCTGTGGCCTCACCAGTGCCGAGTACAGGGGGATGATTGTTTTCCTAGTCCTGCTGACCACACTATTTCTGACACAAGCCAGGCTGCTATTGGCGTTCTTGGCCACCTGGGCACACTGCTGGCTCATACTCAGCTGACTGTCAGCCAATGCCCCCAGGTCCTTTTCTGCAGGGCAGCTTTCGAGCCATTCTTCCCCAAGCCTGTAGCGCTGCATGGGGTTGTTGTGACCCAGGCATTGTGACCCAAGGCACTTGGCCTTGTTGAACCTCGTACCACTGGCCTTGGCCCATCAGTCCAGCCTGTCCAGATCCCTCTGCAGAGCCTTCCTACCCTCAAGCAGATCCACTCTCCAACCTAACTAATTTCAGAGGACTGAGTGTCTTCAGTGCAGAACACAAGAATTCAAGACTTTCTCTTTAGTTACACATGGAGCAAACTGAAGGATTCCAGAACGAAGACGCATACTTATGCTTCCTGTGCTGGGCCCTTTCTAAGGGAGACTAACATAAACAGCAGTTGAACCAGAACATAATCAGCAAAGACTACATTGGATTCAATGACTGTATACTGTAGCATGTTTTGATTTTTTAAAATATTTTGTGGTCTGGTGTCAGGATTACCAGATGCTGAATCTATAGAACCTTCTTGAACTCCATCAGAAAATTGTTGAGCAAACCATATAGTATCAATATGTCTAGTTCACTCTTCTGGTGTTGATTACCATCGCGTTGACGTGGTCAGTGTTTTTGTGCTAAATGCTATGGTATTGCATAACCTTTGGGAACATCCATCCCTAGATTGGCATTTTCACTGCAAAGCATCATCTCTGACTGTAGCTTTTAAGTAATTTCTGTGGTCAAACATCAAGATGAAGTTTTGAATGGCTTTATCGAACCACTAAAAGGACATGCAAACCTTCCTTAGGCTTGTATGTCTTTTAGTGTGGCAGGACTGAAAGTGTGGGATTTTTCATGGTCATCTAAAAGCAAATTGTATTGTAGGCAACCGGCCGCTACGTTCTGTTGTTCTAAGCACAATAAGACAAAGGCATTCTTCCAGTTGTTTGTTCTATAAAAGTGCTATAGATTTGTGGATGCTAGGGATATAGCTGCTTGTTGTTGAGCGGCTTTTTGTGTGTCTTTGGGTCACTTAGATCAGCTAGGGAAACATGGACAGAGCGTTCGGTCAGGTTAAGTCTTGGCCTCTTTTGGACTACTCTTTGCAATACTTGTGGCCTCCCTGAAGCATCTTTAGTACAGCTAGATAAGAGCTTTCTATGTATTGGCATCTAAGCTTTGGCAGGAAGCGAAACAAGAAAATCAACTCCTCTGAAAGACAGGTTAGATTTATGTAGAAAATTATTAGTCTGTATAAATCTAGGCTTAGTATATTGCATCTTCAAATCATTCACATGATTGGGAGGTTTGGTTTTTTTTGAACCAGTATCTCAGCTTCACTATTTTATCCATGCCTTTTTCAGTTGTCTCCCCCTTCTTGCCTTTCAGATGTGGCAGAAGGCATTTCTGTTATTTTCAACCCCGGCAACTCCTTTTTTATCTGTTCTCAGTTAGTGTTGTATCAGCAGCTGACCTCTCTCCTGTCTGGGCAGATTCAACTGTCTCTCAATTCAGATTCAATTAATCATATCCTCTCTTAGGAGAGTTTAAACCCTAAGTAAGAGAAATTAGTGTAGTTGCGGAGATCATATAATTACATGCTAACATTCTTCCCTTCGTAATGAGACATATCCAGTCCCCAAATCCTAATCATTCTCCTCAAGCTTTATATCCATTTGTGGATATGTATAGGGGTAGTAAACTCAGCTAGAATGACTTGCTCCATGGAGTCATTCAGAATTTCCATGGCATATCTTTGTCAGGAATCTGGACTTAGATCACCAGTATTCTTTAGGGCCTATTAATTTACCTCTGAATTGTTCATTCTTAGAAAAAAAATAAAAATGTGTGAGGCATATTTTTCTTTTAAGATAATTTTAATCAGGCAGTTACTCTTTGAGGCTCATCAACTATTAATGCCTACAAAGATACAAAAAACATAGGAGCTGTTGAAATTGTGTATGAGATCTTACTGGAAAACAGAGGATTTTTCTTCATTTTTTACAAGTTAAATGGCTGATAAAAGCAGAGTGGTTATGATCAACACAGTGTTCTGGAATCCATTAATGCTTTGCGAGCTCTGCATCATCTGAGGTAGCTCTGTCAAAACATGCTGATGAAAACTACTGTGATCCCTTGAGACAGCGTCATTGTTTGTGATGTCTGTGTGCTGCAGCCGTTAGCAATTGCTGCAAAAAGTTAAGAGTAACTGCAGAACTTTCCCCATAGGATGAAGAACCAAAAAGATGGATTTTTTTCAGCAGGTATGACTGTTGTGTGTGGTTGTGGTTTTTTTATTCAGGATAACAAAATGCTAAACATTGGCAGTTCATCAAAATAGCCTAATCAGTTATTGTAAATGTAGCTTATATCAAAGTATAGTTTACCCTCCTTGTTGAGATTCTAGTACCTGTATCTCAGTTGTCACCACTCTGCCTTTATATAATAGTAAAGATAGTAGGGACTTCAGTTTTTGATGAAAAGGATCTGGATTCAAAGACAATGAAATACTACATTTTTAAAGCCATTATTAGCATGTTGCTCCTTGTTTTTTAAGGAGAAAATTATTTAAATTTCAGTCTTCTTTAGGTCGAGCTATAGAAGATTTGACTTACTTTAGTCCTTACTTGATTTTTCAAGGAGTCTTGTTTCAGAATTAGAGTGGAACAGTGGGTCTTTTGTCTTGTGCAGGAAGAACAATTGCAGATCAAAACTTCTTTCTTCTGTCCCCCAAACCAGTTTGGAGCAACTTCCAAAGGCATATCTTGTAAGCAGTGTAAGTGCATGTGAGTGTGCGTGCATGTGTGTGAAGATTACGACATTTGATTAGGATTTGAAAGGCTGCTTTTTCCATTGATGAAGAAGATACTTATATATTGGTATAAGATATGCAACCTTCATCTCTAATGGAAGCACTGTCAGAATTTTTATTATCTTGGTTTCTTCTTTTCACAGAAAATGCAGGCTGTTCCTTTGCCATTTCAATGTACAATAATTGAAAGTCTCTCCCGTTATCTTAGAAATTCAAAAAGTCCTCTTTATTGTTGCCATTAAGAATGGAATTGCCAACTGTGTTTTTCATAGATCTATTAAACGGAAGTATGGTTGATGAAGTTGAAAATTTCTGACATTACTCTTACAAAGAAGTCAGCTGTCCAAGGTTTTCACTCTTGAGTTTTTAACTTCTAACACAAGTCAAGCATGGCTGCTGTTAACTCTTAAGAAAGTTTTTCTTTTAAACTCCTCTGAAGCATCTCTGGGTTGGTATAGAGTATGATTCAGTAACACTAGTTACATTAGAGGATCTAAAAAAGTCTGATGCTTTTTGCAGTTTTTGACCTTTTTGGCATAAACCTTTCAGAGTAGGCATTAGATAACCTCTCATGGTGGTTACCTACCAAAACAGTTTTAATCACATGAATTTTTTTAGTCAGTGTTCTTATGCAGTTTAGAAGCCATTTTGATTACCTTTTGTACATTATTTCTTCAAGGGAAAAAAGCCATCCTGTAGGAATTTAGGTGTTTTATGAGCATACTGAAGTCATTTAGGGAATTTTAAAACTCTTGCATTTAGTTTGTATATGATTACACAGTCTTAAATTAAAATTCTCTTTATTTTGGAAGTGTGGATTACATTTGCATGAGGTAATTTCCGGTCTCTTAAAAGCTCAATGTTAATACAGCCAGGCTACCATAATTTAAGAAAATCAACTTTTTCACTGAGTTGGCTCAACACAACGCTAGTCTCTAACTGTGAACATAACCTCTGCATGAGAATATGGGCTTTTAAAACAATACTGACTGTACTGTACAATGAACTGTCGTAAATTTCTTTTGTCTACTTTTCCAGTTCAATGAAAAATCACTGAGCCAGTTTCCACCTTTATAGAGATTTTCAGGGAGTGTCCAGATGGCAGCTAAATAATTTAGTATTAAAAAACAAAAATTAAAATAACTACTTGTCATTTTGCATGGACATTCTTTCAGAAGAGACAGTGTCCTGTGAAAACCCTCTATTTATGTATTAACCACATTTGTTTTGATAAATTCTTACGTGTATCTTCCTCTCTCAAACTTGATTAAAAGATTTTCAAAGATCCTGATAGGCTCTTAGGTAAATACTTTCAAATGGGGGAAATCAATTTAGTGTTTGAGTTTCAAAAAATTGCATGGCAGTTGAGCTGTCACTTCTCCCATTAACTCAAGCACTGAACTGACATATTCGACTGCTAGGTCAAGCGTGTGGATGCCTTCCAACAAAAAGGGAAGAAATGTACAATGTTCTCACTTGGTTTTAGATTTCCTGAATTATGTGGTATTTTAGTCTTTTTAACATAGTTCCCGTTTGTTGTTATGGTATGGTATATTTATATTCAATACTCACAATGCTAATACAGTAAACATCTAGCTAGTTACAAATTTTAAGTTTATTTCTCCTTTTTGCTATCTAGAGCTCCAGGTATAGACAACCTTTGTCATTTTACACAAGTATTTGTTAAATTGTTTGTGGACCAAATTTCAGTAAGCATGTTAGTGAAGATTAGTGAGATTGTTTATTCTGTTTATTCTCAGAAAATGAATAAACTGTTACTCTTCTATAAAATAAATTGGGTTTTGCTAGCCCTGTGTGGTTTATTAACCATGATTAAAAATAGCTATATTAGGTTTAATTACCAGTTTCTTCTCTTCATAAAAATGCATAAGAATATAAATTACAAATGTAATTTTTTTTGTTTTGATATAGTAGTCCTTTGCAATGCAAAATTAATTCTGTTGCTGTTTGAGTTGGCTACTCTAACTGCAAATCCGTGTTTAGCTGTTGTAGTGAAATTTCTTTTCCCCTTTGCCCTACTCATCAACATAGTATTACCAAAACTCAACCTTTTAACAACTTTTTGTGGACTCATTCAGTGTAAATTAATTTTTGTAAATGTTTTAAAGAACTAATCAAGAAAAAAAAATCATGGCTTAATGTCAGCATGTTAGCTTAAAATGGTTGGAAGAAGAGGTAATTGTCTTTTTGATATCTTTATCTTCATTATTTTTTCTGGCATAACAAGCATCAGACTGTGGCTGGGGATTCTGTCATCTTCCTTCTCCTCCTCACGCGTGACAGAGCTTGCACTGCAGTCTTCTCTGTTAGCTTTCCTGTCAGCAAGGCTTGGTCGGGAGTTTTCTAGCTTTCTCCATTGTCGCTCTCACCACAGATTGTTACGCCTTACTTCTGCTGCTACAACTGTTTGTACAGCTATCTGCTAAAATGGTTTAGTGGGATCACTCTGTCTAAAAGCATGGTCCCACAGGTGGTTTTGCTGGAGTTGTGTGCAGGAATGGGTGACTAGGGGTGAAGCTTCAGTGCTGTTAAATTCAGCTGCTGCCAAGGAAATGGTGACATGTGGTCTTAAAACAGGTGATCCCATGGGTAGCAGTACTCATTACTTTCTAAATACACTTCCTCGCTTGGGTTCATGTGAAAAGAATGTTATATCACTGTTCTTTAAGTCCTGTTTATCATGACAACAACAGCTGTTTTGGTATCGTATTTACTTATAAAAAAATGTTCATTGTTGCTATCTGAAATTCT